>NW_009736569.1:697-9121 GCF_000703405.1 Apaloderma vittatum | reverse complement strand
GCGGGAAAACAGAGACACCTGCTGTTGCTGCAAACGTCAGGGGCCAGAGCAACTCCAATCAGTGCAGCTTAGAGCAACTATAATAACTATAATACGGTTTGTAAACAATATCTTCGATGTTGAAAAAAAAACCCAACAACCCAACAAAACAAACACAACCCCCCCGACCCTACTAAAACACGAATTTTCTTGTCACTTGTATTCCTAATCCTTGCAGGTAACCCTATGAGAACTAATGGGAGTTTTGTTCTGGTCTCAAGCCTGAATGATCAGAAACCACTAAGAAATAGCACTGAAATATATATTATTAAAAAAAAAATCCTCAAAATATTTTTTCGAGCTGATTCAGATTAAGTACCCTAATTACAGTCCGATTTTTTAAGGCAATCCAGAATGAAATGTCTGCACACAAAGTTGACCTAGCCGACTGAAGATCACCAGTATTGGTTGTGTGCTTGTTGCTTAAATCTGTTTAACTTAATCATTCTTCATGGGAGCATGTATCTGTTTACTCCTTTGGAATGTGTATGCCTTAAGATTTAGTAGTGTTCTAAAACAGTAGTTTCTCAAAAGCGGGAATTTTGTAATTTAGTTGCACATTATTGTATGTCCAGTTTTGGTGTCAGAAAGATGTATTCATTCTCAGATCCCCAGTTAATATATCAAATGAAGTTATGGTAATTGTACGACACTCCTTTTTGACATCTCCCACAACTTAAAGAACATCTCTGTTTCTTTTAAGCAGCTTGTCGTCTGTCACGTATGCATATAAATATGAAATAGTAAGAAAACAAATTTATATTTTTCATAGTCTTTCACAATCTTTCACACTGAGAAGCACATTTTTCTGTGGATTATCTCATTTTCTTTTAGGGAAGTGTGGCGGAATAAGGAATTAAGTTGTAAGAATATAACCTGAAGCGTTCATTTGAAGATAACTTCCTATGTAGTACACTTGTCATGGAAATGCCCATACTAGGTAGAAGAACAATCTTACAAATAATGCAAAGATATGTTCTAACAAATAACTGGCCTGCATTTGATAAGTTTTTTTGGTTTTTTTTCTTTTTCTGAGGAGTAGTGGTGGTATCTTTTCAACCTAAACTCTTCGAAGTAGTTTCACACCAATAATCCTATCTTACTGTCAAGGATAAGAGTTAGTTTAGAGACAAAAAAATCAGGGCCAGGGACAAAATTATTCGCTTGATAAGCCAGTTTCCACTCCTCAGTCTAAAGGTCCACACTATTTCCTTGTTATTTTGAACGTTATTCTCATTGATAACACGTGAAAACAACGGCATATTTTCGTTTCTGCCATCTAAACTGATCTCTTTAATCAAAGTTCAAAGCATAGTTCAGTGAATACGCTCAAAACCAATCTCAAATACAAACCAAGCCTTTCTAGAAACATTTATGAGCTTGTAGAGGATCAAACACTATACTAAAATGTAGTCTTCCCTGAGAGCTGAGCATCAATTTAAGATAGTCATCATTACAAAGGACACTAAGCTTACCTATTGTAAGACAGCTGTCTTGGAATGGGGGGAGGTGGCCTCTGAAGTTGTTTGTCTGTCACTACTGACCACCCATCACTAAGGTTAGGTATCTTAACTTACAGACTGCAATAGGTGGCGTGAAATGAAAGCATATATGGGGTCATACTCAGCAGCGTACCCAGGTTGCTGACCAGAAGCACACACTGAGCTGGAAAGCCTTTCTAGGAAGAATCTGCGATTAAAAAATTGTGATACCCAACAATTAATTGCAGCAATCAAGAAGTAATTCCCGATTTGAGTGTGGGAGAGCGTCGCATATCTGGAATACTCAGAGGTGATTAAAATGTCTGATTTGTTAATGAATCCTGAACACTCTTAAAATTTCTGAAGACTAAGGGACAAAGGATGAGATCTACCATGTCTGCACTCTGTTGTTGTCACTAATGCTCTTCATACATAATCCACATAATTTCTATGTAGCAGTTTAAAGTAAAAAAGAGCCAGTCTCACTCTTCAACTCTCTAAGAAAAAATCATTGTATGATGATGTCTTTGATCTGGTTTCTCTAAGAGTATGGAAAACTTTTAAGTTCTTTTGTGGAACATCTGGATTCTAGACACTGAGCAAAAATCACAGGGGAAATTGTATTTGACTATATCAGCATCTCAAAGCCTTCGAGTACATCCACAAGAGGTTATGAACACAGAGAAGTGACCCTAGTAGTAGTAAAGCTTCAGAAAGGAAGAACATAGGACCAAAAGGAAAGGTATTGAATACTCTCTACTTCAGAAAAGAGTTACATAAACATAAAATGTGCATATACCTAAAGAGCAGAAAAACTGTTATTTACAGATATGCCTATTGAATATCTTCCGTTTCCATTTGCTACTTTGCCAGGCAAATTTTTGGATCTGAAAATAACTACATGTGAAAATACATAACAGGACTGGTCCAGCTAATACACAGAAACACACTTGCAATAGAACACAAAATTTCTGCTCACAGTCCAGATCATGTCCACAGTTTCACACTATCAGAACTTCAGGATGAGATATTCCTTCACAGAAAATAAGGCATGAAGGAAAGAAGTGGCGTGACTATGAGTTACACGTGGTGTCATCATTCTTTAACTTTGAAGGGATGGGAACACAGAGTTAACGCTGCTGCATTCCCTGAGTGCCTCACGCATACGCTGTTTTTCAGTGGTAAGGGGAGTACTGTTTTCTTTCAAACTCTAACTGTAGAGAAGAGGAAAAGTGAAGAAAGGGGATCACTGAAGTCAGGATGATTCTTCTTATTTGTGCCTTGGCCCTCAGAAGGCTGGCCCTAGAGTTGAAAGTAAAAGGTTCTGGGGAGTGGAGGCAGGAGACTGGAGAACAGAAGTAAAAATAGAAAGGAAGAAAGTGGGGAAAAATGCAACGCTAGTAAGGAGAAAAATCTAAAATAATAAATAGAACAAGTAAGGAGAAAGGAATGAGCAAAATAACATGAAAGAGACAATGGAAGAAGAGCGTTTGAATTGTCAGGTTCTTCAAAGACATCCATCCTGCATTCAAGTCAGGCAATATTTTTAACCATTCCTTATAATTTTGTAACAAAAGTGTTTGGGGGCTAGTTCTGGTCATGAGCACTTGTGGTAGTCCTGCTATGATATGTCATAATGATGTGAGAGAAACAGGACAATTAAAAAATCTCTGAATCTTCATTTCTTTTTTGTTGGTTTGAGGACATATCATGACAGATTTTAAATAATTCTGTAAGCAAAAAAAAATGATTAAGACTTAGCTGTGAAAATGGAACAATCTATGATTTGAAGATATAGGTGAAAAAGAAAGACATGCAGTACTGGAATTCATAAGTTTTTGCTGTGTAAGAGATAAAATGCATTTTATGTTTAGTTTTGAAAACAATCTTTTTTCACTTTACAATAATGACTAGGGACACTACTAGACGGAAGAAAATACCTGATATAACCAGCAGACAACTACCGAACATTTCCAGACACAACAAACTATGCACAGCAAACAGAAGCAGTCTTGTAAGATCACCCCATCAAAACAAATTAAACTTAAGTAAGACATAACTTACAGTATTTGCTTCTGGAGGCATACACCATTTTCTATGTATCAAAAATTACATTTACATTGCTATGAGCCTCTTTTGAAACATAATAGTCTTGACATGCTTATGTTATTTAAGGTAATGTAATAGGAAAATCCAGGATTGTTTATGTTACCACCAATAAAAAAGCAAACAAAACCAACTTAAGTATAGTTCCCCAAAGTTACTTAGTCTTTTATAACACTACCTACCTAAAAATTCTCAGCTTCCTTTAAGCATTACTTCAGTAAGAGAGATGTAAGAGATATGAGTAAGAGATGTTTAATTTTCTCATGTACATTGGTAAACTGAGGCTCAGACTGGCTGACTAAAAACAGGCCTGAAATTATTTAAATCATGGTTCCCAGCCTTTAAACTGCTCCAAATGTAACTTTTTTTCCCCAGAACTCAGAATTAGTTAGTCTTATACTCTGAAGTCTCACAATGAAATAAGTTGCTTTCTGCAGTTCTTGTAAACCTGAAATTTTCACACACAGGAAAAACAACCGTGGTAACAGCATCTTCAGTCTTATAAACAGATACACACTCTGTTTGAAAAAACATTACAGCAGCCAAATGCCAGCAATTATTCTATTTTAAAATAAGATTCAGTTCTGTAACTTTCCAGTATGCAAAAACCATAATGCTCAGATGAGGTATTATACTCCAGTCAGAAGGAACACCATTGAGGGCCACCTGCATCTTGCAGCAATCTCATCTCCATGGGATGCTCCCCACAACCTGCTCCCTTCCCTATCTTCTCACCATTTCTCTGCTATTGACTTTATGAAAGAAGAACACGGATCAGTTCAAATCACTCTTATAACAGGATAAAGCCTTTACACCAGTTTACTAAAGCTCATAATAGTGCATAGAGGCTGGTGACAGAAGCCAGAAACTGATTTCTTCCCACTGCTACAAAGCCTGGTCAAGCCTAGTGCAGATGACAAACAAGGACACTACAAATGCATCCACGTAATATTGCATTTATCTTCTGCAAGAGGCAGCCAGTGATAAGATAATCTGTAGAGCTCATCATTCCCTCTGTTAACAACACTTCAAATTTATCAACTCCAGCAAAAACGTTTAACTTTTCTGTTTCTTTTTTTGGATCTCAGAGTAAAAGCACTCATTTCTACTTAAAAATTAAAGCAACACTTTTAAATAATACACTATGTGCAATGTAATAAACTTTTCTACTCCAAACAAAGATAAAGATCCAGTGACACAGATAATACAGTCATATTAGCCAAGGACCAGGTTCCGTTGTAGCACAACAGAGTGACAGCCTACTGAAAGAGTTTTACAGCAGCGTTTATGGTTGTGCAAAAACTATGTTCAATGCAAGGTCTAGGGTAAAAAAGAAGTCAATAAGATTTCCTGTTGATTTGCTATTTGGTCTCTGAATTCTATGCAATAGCATAAATTCAGTTTCCTCCAGGTTCAGTATTCCCATATAACACACTAGAAGACATGTATCCATTTTAGAAAGCTGAGCATCTTTTAACATACTTGATTTGTAATTTTTCTAGGCTGGTTTTTAAACCAGTTTCTATTGTGTAGAACAGTCAATATAAGCAGAGAAGGCTTGTGTGAGAAAGAAACTATTTTTAGCTTATGCAGCCAGGCCAGTTGTGTCTCTTGGAACAATTAGACCATAAATAGCACAAAATCATAGAATGGCCTAGGCTGGAAGGGACCTTAGAGATCATCTAGTCCAACCTCCCTGTCATGGGCAGGGACGCCTCTCAACTAGATCATGATACTCAAGGCTCCGTCCAACTTGGCCTTGAACACCTCCAGGGAGGGGGCAGCCACAACATCTCTGGGCAGTTTATTCCAAAGTCTTGCCACCCTCGTACTGAAGAATTTCTTCCTAAGATCTAATCTAAATCTATAACATAAAAAAATCACTGACATAATCAATCAGATCTGCTTTACAACATGTGACAGAAAGAAGCACTAAAATTTTCAAAAAGTTTGCTAATGTGGCTTTCAGTTTTCAATACAGAATATGAAGTCAGTGTTGCCATAATTGCATTTAGAACTCACAGTAAGGAAAAAAAAGTTACCATAAATCAAGAGGCTTATTTGAAATTAGATCTGATTTGTGTAAGTAATATTTAAATATGTTTGTTGTGCTACATAAATGCCAATGGTTTTCTTCAACACACGAGAAGATATAGTGCTTCTCTTGCAGGTTTTAGTACCTTATAAGAGCATAAAATTAATTTTTTCATTTCATTGTGACCTCCTGATAACATAGATCTCATTTACATATAGAAGCAAAGGAAATTGAGATTTGGTGGCAGAGGTATTCTTGTACCAGTCTTGACATACAACTCTGCTACAGAAACCCTGAGGGTGGTATGTTGAGTAATTGAACATTAAAAAGAACTTAGAAAAGAGATAAATGAGGCAAACCGATACGTAAATTTCTTCAGATTATGCCTTTTTTTTTTTTAAATCTCATCTGTTATATGGGAAACTAAAAACTAGATTATACTCTTTTAGGGAAATTCACTCTCAGAGTGAAAATTAAGATGTTCAGAGCCTTATAAAACTAAGTGCAGTTTAAATCAATCACACCTCTTCTAAGGAGCAAATGGAAGAAAAGCATCACTTGATTAGATCCGCATTCCCTGGAGGACCACGTGCTGCCTGGCACTGAATGCTGCCCTACCAGTTTTCACTGGGAATCATCAGAGATGGCTCATGTGTTTAGCTCAGAGTTTAAATATAACAGATTCTGTAGCATTTTAAGGACCTGAGGGTTTAATTAACCCTCCTTAAAGATTTAGTGCTTTCTTATTTACTTTTTAAAGAAAACTGAGTTTCAGGATTACTTTTTTTGAATTTCAAATTTGTCTTGAACAGCTTGTTAGTCTTCCTTACTAAAGGGATATTCTCCAAAGTCAATGCAAGTGGCATTATCAACTACGTTTTCTGGCAGAGCTAGGAATTTGAAAGCCTAGAAAGGCTGTCAGACTAGAAAAACAAAAGTGGGAAATACTGCTACATTCATTCAAATGTAATTCAGTAGCCTGAAGTTTAGTTAGATGCAACTGGTTACTTCCTACCAGCTCTTTGCTTCATCCCAAGTCCTAAGCACTCATTTCATTATGGGATTGTGCATTTCCAAACTTTTAACATCAGGAAGTGTGACCCACTGCCCTGAATGCGGGGATGATTGGATTGTAAAGGTAATATGGAAGTAGGACTGCAAAGAAAACAAGCAGATGTTGAGCTCCAGGATACTGCACATGTCTGTGTTTAGCACAACTCTCCTCTACTGCTGCACACATTGATATCTAGGGGGAGAGAAATCAATAAGGCAATTATATTTGCAGCTGTGTAGTCTTGCTAGCAAAATCCTTATGCTGTCAAGGGCAAAAGACCAGGCACAGAAGCTTCTGTGCATCTTAGACTGGACACAGCATCTTAGTATGCATTTATAAGATTATTAATTGCCCTTGAGGTATATTTATGCATTTTTTCCTTTTTTACTAATCATGTAGTCTACTATCACATCCTACTGGAGACTAGGCTACAACCTCTGCTTTCTTCGACATAATAAAGCAGAAATGACAAATTATTTGTGCACCTCAGCATCTGAAAGATGCAGAGGTTGATGTGGTGCCTGTTAACGTGTGGTCCATCAATCATACTATAGATCCACAACTGGAAAAGGCATAATACAGTAGGAGGGCAATACTTGCATGGTATTTTATTCTATAGTTCACTGCACTCTCTAAAAAACGACTGCAGCCACTCCACACAGTATAATGTATTTAAGAACACATATGGGGCAAAGTAACTGGAAACCACAAGCCTTAGGGGCAAAGGAAGCTCTATCTGTAGGTTTATCCAGAAAAAGGAGTCAAGCCTGTTGTGCAGTTTTAGGCACTTCCAGAGAAAATATCACTTGACACCCAACACTGCAATCAAAATCATCTCACAGCGTGAATACCTCTGTGTTGATTTTTAGGTTCAGGTTACCTGCATTGAAAGTCTAACTTTAAACTGAAATTGCTCTCCTCTGCCTTTCCAGTACACACTTAGGTAAGTACTGGTTGAAAACCAGAGATAGTCATGTAACAGGGCCACTGTCTCCATACTTTCTCCTGGCCATGCTTTCAATGAGTGTTTAGATGAGGCTAAGCTAAGGCTGCTCAAGGTATGTCTGAATGACGTCTTCAAGTGCTCTGTAGCTGCAAAGCAGTCTATGCACTTCATTATAGGGCTTTGTGAAAGGCACCACCTAGAATGTCTTATATTTGTCTGAGAGCATCAGATGAAAATTAAGATTGTTAGTATGTAAGAATCTGCCTGGAGCTACTCCAGGTATGTTTGCACAGCCCTAAAATGACAATGAAAATGATTCCTTGATCCCTGTCCCTTGCTAGGGGACCAAGCGAGGCAGCAAGTATGAGCTGAGCCTAGGGTCAAGCACTTGGAATAGCACTTGCCTGGTAAGGATTCCAGGAGTGTCCATGTGCTCCAAGACTCATTTTATTCACAGCCTTTTCCATGATGTTACCAGAAGAATTACCAAAAGTCTGAATTTTAAAAATCACCTCATGTCCTCATCCTTTGGGCTGTATAGCTTCCAAAATACACTCTGAGGCAGATATTCCTGTATTTTGTAGAAGTCTAGGTAACAAAAAGGTACTTGAGAGCAACAGTTACTTTGAAAGACAATTCTTTACCATTTTAATACCTACAGCAAAAGGATACTTGCATAGATTTAGTCTCTGTTCTCTGCAAGAGTTTATGAACAGATTATTACTGCCAATAAAGAAAGATATTAAAGCTTATAAAATCACTG
>NW_009736569.1:0-675 GCF_000703405.1 Apaloderma vittatum | reverse complement strand
GGCTAGAGAGAAGATTATACTTTGTTAAGCAACTATTTACATTCAATTTGTACAAAATATTTTTTTTCTTCTAGAATTTTATGATGTATAATCCTCTACTGCGTAAAGTTCTTGTGGAGAGATTTTTTTAATTAAGACTTTTCAAAGCTACCAGAGTTTCAGGAGTTCTGTCTCAGAAGTTTTCTGTGCCATATAGTATCTAAAAAATAAAGCTGCTTCTGCCTAAAATGTTTCTGTGCTTTGCGTGAACAGAGTTTCTGATGAAACCTCTGTCTTTTCATTCAGTTCATTATCAGCTTTCCTAAAACTGCATGCCCAGACTTGAAGGATGAGCTACTCCCCACAAACTAGTATTTGCAAGTATGTTGTCTTCATCTAGTTATAACGCATAAAACCCACTACAGTGGTATATATTTTTACAACCAAATTGTGCGATGATGGTACTTTACACAGTACTATAGAATTCTATAGAATAATATGTTCAAAAAATAGCTGAGACTATGAAGAAAGCAAAAGTAATACTTCTGTAGTTTTATTGTTAATGGGAAATCTTTAGAGAGAACATCTAATGCAGACTAACTTTTTCTATTATTAAAAATACTTGAATGTTAGAATGCAACGTTAGGTTTATGGAATTGAGATATGCAGAGTGGTGGATGTGGTCTACCTTGACTT
>NW_009736568.1:4531-6217 GCF_000703405.1 Apaloderma vittatum | reverse complement strand
TCCCCGTGTCCCCACACCTCCAGCACCCTCAGGACCTGCAAATCCGGGGCTCACAGAGAACTAGGGGAGCTCCTGAGGGAACACCTGTCCCTGCACGGGAGGGGCCCCTGCCCTGGGGAAAGGCAAAGCGGGTTTGTGGCACCCACAGAACTGATGTTCTTTCGTGTTATGTGAGGCTGCCTGCACGGTACCGGAGGAGGAGCAGGAGGGGAAAGAAAGCCTGGAGGTATCAGAAATAGTTAAGCTTGTTTTGATCTCCTGGCTGCTGCAGGAAAGCCCACGGAGATCAAAACACCGGTTCATTACCTTCCTGCTTCTGCAGGATAAAGAAACCATAAATCAAAATCAGTCAGCTCCTAGCTGACAGTTTGTGCTGCCTTTTGAGGGGGGTTCACACAGGTTTTGGGTGGTTTTTTTTGTTAGGCTGGGTGCTTTGCTTGCTTTTCTGTTTGGTTTTAGTCCAGGAGTTTTAAATACGAAGTACAGTTTAAAAGGTGATTTAGAGAGGAAAGAGACGATGGAAAGGGACATGCCACTACCACAGTCACTTAGGCTCTGCAACAGGGATATTGAATCTTGCTTCTCCTCACTGCTTTTTTTCCTCTAATTACCTGCCAGCTACCTCCTAGCAGTCCATAAACTCACTCCACGGCCCTCCCACCACCCACCCATTCAGACAGTGCTTTTGTAAATATCCTAAGCAGGAGTCACGGGTTTAAGTCTACGTTAAGGTGCATGAAACACCATCTATGTCACAGAGAGCAGAGCCCAGCAGTCACGGGGCCACAGACCACCCTCTGCCAGGAGCGTCCAGCTGAGCGCGTGCCCAGCATCCCCCTGCGAGCCCACAGAGCAGCAGGTGGAGGGGCAGAGCTGGACCCGGCTCCCCAGCAAGCCCGAGCGCTACGGCTTTTGTGTTTCATGCTTTGTTTTGATTGCCAGTTTATAGAGCAGCAATTCCCACCCCAGCCACAACCACCGACCGCTGATCTCCAACAGTGGCAGCTGCGCTTCCTCCAAAACTGCTGTGAAATCACATCCTTGGTTAACAGCATTCAAAAGCCATGAAATGAACTCCACTGGCCAACAGATGCTCTCCGAGGCACCGGCACAGATGGTTTCTTCAGGAAGTAAGAAAAAGGAATGGACAGAATCATGTACTGGTCTACAGCCCCTGTTCTTTTATGCTTTCAGACTTCTTCTGTTTGTGGAGCAGGAAGGTGTCTGCCTCCAGGGATTTTCAGTAGCACAGAAACCAGCAATAGCACATTTAAGTCCTGCACCTTGTGCTCTCTGTCATTGTTCAAGTTCCTGCAGAAAAAATCCTGACAAGCTGAAGATGTGCAGTTTGCCCAGGTATGAAAGGTGGTGCAAGCTGTAAATAAGAGGGTGACCACACCTCTCGGCAACGCCGCCTCAAAGAGAGGTGAACATCTCGGAGGAGACATGCGAGTTCTTTGCTGAAGACTCCTCTCTCCCCAGAAAACCTCAAAAGTTGGCTTTATAACCAAGAACACCTCCAGTTCTCCCAAGCACAGTCAGAAACTAATAGAATTGCATTAGGTACGGCCAGGACCAGCTCGGGCAGTAATTTACAGCGTTGGTTTGGAGGCGAAGGAGGGGCTGCCTGGCTCCAGCTGGGATCGCTCACGGCGTGCTGAAGGGACGGGCGCTGGGGCTGCCCGG
>NW_009736568.1:0-4460 GCF_000703405.1 Apaloderma vittatum | reverse complement strand
ACGGCGGCTCGGGTGGACGGGGCTACACGAGAATTAATCACACAGCCCGAAACGCTGGCAAAGAAGGAGCAGTAGCAAGCCCAGCTGAGTGCTTGGCAGGGGTGGTGTGTGCAGAGAGGGAGGGGAACTTGCGTGTCTCACTGCCCTCAAAAACAGCCCCCCCAACCCCAGCCAAGGTAACAGAGCCCAGGTCTGAGGGTATTGCCTCTCCCGAGCCATTGCCTGAGCAGGGAGACGCGGGTGTGAGCAGACGCGCTGGTCCCCGCAGACACACTGCAGTGGAGCTGGGCGTCCCCACAGGGCCAGAAAGGAGCTGATAAGCCAGAGACTTCGGCAGTTCCCAAAGATTTTCCCTTGGGACGGGCAGTTAACGCTGCCAGACCCTGGCGCCTGCTCCCCCAGGAGCTCAGCGGGAGCGTCCCCTGAGCGCAGGGAGCAGCCAGCGACTGCTGAGGCTCAGGAGGGAGCCTGCTGCAATCTGCGTGCCGGGAGGCGGCGGAAGATGAGGGGCAAGAAGAAAACAACAATCCATAACTCACCAGGGGCTTCAGACAGATGCACAGCGAAGTAAGTCACCTTGTAAATTTAATCTACAAGCAGGGCAGGTTTTCCCACCAGAGGCAAGCACGCGAGGGCAGGCAGCAAGCAAGAATTTCACGTTCGGTTTGGGGCTGCAAAATTAAAAGCTCGGGAAGCCGCAGACAGAAGTGACCACAGCTCCGTTTCTCACGCCTCGGTCCTGCCGCCAAAGCCCAGGTATGAGGAAGGACGGCACCTCCCTCGGCCCGGCTCACCGCTGCACTGGGCTTCAGGGAACACCAAGAGCAGGAACAGCCAAAGGTGCTCAGCACGCCTTAAGACTTAATAAGCCATAAGTCTTAATAAGTCTTTCTGCACACCTGGGCTCACAACAGCCAGACACCGCTCACGTTATCAGTTCAGAATATTGCCTTCTGTGGAACAAAACCTCTCTCTTGTCCTCTTGCATCAAGACAGACGGCAATAAGGTTTCACAGCACCCTTGCACGCAGGGAAGCCAGCAAAATCATTAAGCCCATTACACAAATACTGAAGTCTTAAGACAAATCCACCAAGAAGTACCACAAATCTCTCCTGGACTTGGCCCTTAACCCGCTGTGTTAGGACACCACAGCCATGGCAGGGAGAAGAAGCACTGGCAGCAGCCTTAGTGCTTTAGTAAAAGAGCAAGCAGCTATTTTGAGACACGTCTCAGTTTCTTTCACAAGATATTTCAGTGCTTTGATGCTATGGTGATGTGTCCTAAATATATTGAAAATATTGTTTTTAGTTCTCTCTCCCTACATATGTATTTAATAAGATCCTGTTCCCATGACATAGCTGCCCACTGGTTTCGTACCGCGGCTCCCTGAGCAAAATTGCGCAGTGCTTCTCACCTTCTCAGCTCCAAACTGGGCACCACCTAGGAGGAAGAACCTGGATGGCATTAGTTCACCAAGAAACCGCCCGAGGAAGAGGGACTAGGGCACAGACCTGTCCAAAAGCCCAGGCTAAAGCTCCAGGAGCTACCCCAGGCCCTGAGCGAGGCAGCGCCCAACGCATGGCTCTTGTCTACACGGAGAAGCCAATTCATGCAGGGAATCGCATCGAGTGGGTCTGCTGGGGAGCAATTCCCCAAGTGCCCCAGACTGACACATCCCTTCTGCAGCAGTAACTCCACCGCTGCGAGCAGGACCACCACCTGGGTCCTTGGAGCATGAGCAGAATTTGCATTCTTGTTTCAGCTCTGGACTGCTGGCTTGAAGAAGGCTGCACCTTCCATGCGGAGCTGCTCCAAAGCCCTATCCCTCTCTGGCTGCCGTCCTCCAATTCTCATTTTTTTTAAATGGGGTAGCAATGAAAAGGGAGGTATCACATGCTGGCAGGAGGGTGGTAGCTTTATAAGGAGCTGGGCGAGCTCTTCAAGGGTTTCTGTTCTTTTTATACATATTTAACTTCCCACCCTCCAGACTCTTCAGCCCCTTTTCCCAGAGAAGAGAGGTTAGACATCAGCACTGGGACCCTGTTTTGTCATCCTCGAGCTGGCCAGGAGGACCCACAGGGGAAGGCCACCTGTTCCCCCCAGGGATGTCTCCCCTCCTCACTCTCAGGGGTGCTGAGCAGCTGGCTCTGCTGCACCACCACGCTTGCAGTCTTAGGTTTTTCCACGAACCATCACATGAAGAAGAGAGTGCAAAGAAAACAACGTTAGGAAAGGCAAAACACCACTGCAGGTGTACTGCAGCGTAATGTGTCTCTGCAATGAAAACCCGTGTTCTCTGCCTGCCCGGCTGACGGAGCCGAGCGGGCTCAGCCCACCCGAGCATCGCGAATGCCGGCAGAGGCAGGGAAGCGGCTCTGGAAAAGTGCCTAAAGCAGCACACGGGGACAGAGGGACCATTAATGAACCTCTCGTGAGATCCTGAATTAGGCTTATTTTCTACCTGCTCGTTTCTTATGATTAGTTAATGAATTGGAGCCTGAATCAGATCATGTTAAATCAGCTCAGTTTAAATTGCCTGCCTAGCGCCCCAGAAACCTCACTCCTCGAGCCTGAGTTGCAGCTGTTCCCAGATAAATCGAGAGCAGAGGCAAGAAAAGCGAACGTTAACTAATTCTCTCCACATCCGTCATGTGAAGGATGCCTCCCTGCCCCGGCCCAAAGAGCTTGTCTGGGACACCGAGGAGGAGCAGGAGGAGGAGGAGGAGGAGGAGGGGGGCCAGGGTAGCTCAGGGCACAGACTCTGCCTGGCTGTGATTTCTGTCTTCCAGAGGCTGAGCACTGACAGCCATTCCCACGACAGCCACGAGGGCTCCTCTTTTCACACAGAATGCAGGCGGTTGGTTTGGGGGTGGTTTTGGTGGGTATTTTTGTTTATTTGACTGGGGTTTTTTTAGCCAAACCACAGAATTCCAAGAACCTGGGGCTTTGGAGGGGGTGGAAATAAAACTTGATAAGTTAGCGAAAGACCACAGCGTGTGGGACACCAGATATTTGCTTCTTTCACGCTTCCAACAGCCCTGCGCTCGCTTTAGTAAAGGTCCATTTTCTAAAACGAACATCAGAAAAACGCCTTTCAGGTTGTTGTGCACTCAGAGCCTCAACGCACGCTACGTTCAGTGACGGGGTGTTTTAAGAAATGCTTATTTCCAAGCATTTCGTTTCCTGACTTCATCCCGTTTAATTTTTTGAAAGTCACCAATGCAAAACAAAAACCGTTAAAACACCAAGCAGCTCCTCTAGAGCCAGAAACCCCAAGAAATTCACTTGACAAGGAAAGAAACAATAATCTGAGAGAACAGGTGGCGTTTACCGCAGAGCCCCCCCAGCCACAGCCCAGGGAGCAGGAGAAGCCCATCGCCCTGACCCCCTCGTGCCCAGTTCTGGGGCAGAGCAACGCAAACACTGGCCCCACAACGTTTAAGCTGGAAACGCCGGAGCAGCCCAGGCATGTGTAAGCTCACGTGTACATTTATCATTATTTCAGGAGGTTTGCTCATTGCCCAACAGAATATTTCAGTTATTTTGAGCAATTACAGGTTTTAACTGTAACAATAGCTACGAGACTTTCAGTTTTTAAGGTTTTGTGCCTTAAGCCTTGATAGCTCCCCCATTTAAAATGTAACATTTCAAAATATTCATAAAATCCGTGCTTAGTACCCAACACCACCCAGCAAGGCGATGGGGACTCACCAGGGAGGTTGGGGGGAGGTTGCAGAGGCCGGTCCCTTTGTGCCCACCTCAGATGGGCAGTTGCGAAGGGCTCAGGAACCCGCACCTGGGCTGGCACACGAGGTACCGAGCTGTGGTCAGGCTGGTGTAGCTACACGTGTAACAAAAGCAGAAAAAAGACGTACTCATACCAAAGTTCCAACAAAAATAAATGTTAAAGGCAGCAGGGATCAACGCAAGGTTGTTACCTTGATCCCCTGAAGAACAGACCAGGGAGTTTTCTAGTCTTCCTCCTGCACCGAGCCCGGGAACCATCACACATGGCTACAAACAAAAACCCAGAAATTACTGATTTTTACATGTATATGCTTAGAAACAATAGGATACATAATCTTCTCTTATTTGGTGACGGGTAGGAGGAATAAATAAAATACATACATTTAGTTGATTGCTCAGACACACTTGTACAAACTCAGTGATGCTTAATATTTTTTCCATGACGTGAAGCTCATTTTTTTAAAAAGTTTTTTCAACTTAACCTACTAATGGGGAGCAAAGTCAACAAACAAAAAAATACTAGTTTTCTGGTTTGTATTAATCCTCAAGATATTTATTTTGTATTTCTGTAACTGAAAAACAACGGGTTTAAAAACACTTTTAAGTTTTCAGAAGTTGATTAATCTAAGTTTATAGCACTAATGTTTAGATCTGTAGCCTGTAGGTTAATTAAATTAATTGGAGCCAAACGGATCAGGGCACCTCCCACCCT
>NW_009736567.1:15363-17111 GCF_000703405.1 Apaloderma vittatum | reverse complement strand
ACCCTGTCAGCCCGGCGGTTCCGCATCGTGTCGCGGGCCGGGGCCAGGCAGCACTTGGAGGTGAACCTGGAGAATGGAATCCTTTTCGTGAACGAGCGGATTGACCGGGAGGAGGTGTGTGAGGCTGGGGGGACCTGCCTGCTCCATCTGCAGCTCCTAGTGGAGAGCCCGCTGGAGCTCTACCGCGTCGAGGTGGAGGTGCTGGACATCAATGACCACGCACCTACATTTCCCTGGCAAGAGTATGTGCTGGAGGTGGCTGAGTCTGCTGTGCTTGGTGCCCACTGGAGAGTGCCCAGGATCCGGACGTGGGCACCAACTCGGTACATACCTACCGGCTCAGCCCCAATGCATTTTTTTCTCTCGAAGTGCAGACGCGCAGCGATGCCAGCAAGTTTGCAGAGCTGGTGCTGGAGCGTGCCCTTGACCGCGAGCAGCAACGTGCCCACCGGGTGCTGCTCACTGCTCTCGATGGTGGTGTCCCTGAGCGCTCGGGCACAGCTCACATCCTAGTCACGGTGCTGGATGCGAATGACAACGTGCCTGCCTTTGACCAGCCTTCATATGGCGTGAGCCTTCCTGAGGATGCCCCTGCTGGCACCCTGGTCATTCAGCTCAATGCCACTGACCTGGATGAAGGCCCCAATGGGGAGATCGAGTACTCTTTCAGTGGGCACGCACCACCACGTGTCCGGGAGCTCTTCTATATTGAGCCTCGGACTGGGCAGGTACTGCTGAAGGGCCCATTGGACTATGAACGGGCAAGTATCCACGAGCTCTATGTGCAAGCCAAGGACCGCGGACCCTCGGCTGTGGCCGTGCACTGCCGGGTGCTTGTGCACCTCCTTGATGTGAATGACAATGCTCCAGAGGTGACCCTCACTTCTGTGTCCACGCCTGTGCAGGAGGATGCCCCACCAGGCACTGTCATTGCTGTCATTAGCGTTCTGGACCGGGACTCTGGTGACAACGGGCGTGTGAGTTGCGAAGTTGGCCCCGACGTACCCTTTGAGCTCCGATCCTCCTTCCGCAACTACTACACGCTGGTCACTACACAGGCACTGGACCGGGAAGTTGTGCCTGAGTACAACGTGAGCATCACAGCACGGGACATGGGCTCCCCTGCCCTGCTGACCCGCAGCACCCTCACCATCCCAGTGTCTGATGTGAATGACAACGCCCCGCGCTTCCTCCAGCCCTCCTACAGTGTTTATGTGATGGAGAACAATGCTCCAGGTGCCTCCATCTGCTCTGTCAGTGCTTTGGACCCGGACTGCCAACAAAATGCCTATCTATCTTACTCCATTGCCGATGGACACATCCATGGCATGCCTGTGGGCACTTATGTGTCCATCAACTCAGACAGCGGGCACATGTATGCCCTGCGCTCCCTCGATTACGAGCAGATCCGCAGCTTCCAGATCCAGGTGCAAGCCCAGGATGCAGGTTTCCCACCACTCAGTGCCAACGTCACGGTCCATATCTTCGTGCTAGACCAGAATGACAATGCTCCCGTCATCGTTTCCCCCATGCTGCGCAATGGCTCCGTGGCCACCGAGCTGGTGCCACGATCAGCCAGGCCTGGCTACCTCGTGGGCACAGTGTCAGCAGTGGATGCGGATGCAGGACTGAATTCCCGTCTCTCCTACCAGCTGCTCCAGGCCACTGACTTCACCCTCTTCAGCGTGGCACCGGACACGGGTGAGCTGCGCACACTCCGCTCCTTTCTGGAGCAGGACGCAAGCCGG
>NW_009736567.1:2496-15148 GCF_000703405.1 Apaloderma vittatum | reverse complement strand
CACAGCCATTCGGTGCCGTGGAGAGAGGCGGTCCCGACAGGGTAAAGGCTGCTCACCGCCCCGCTGCCACTGCTGCCCTGGGTCCAGACCCTCCTCTGATGGCCTCAAGACATCCAACCTGACGGCACAGCCCCCTGCGGGGACCACGGCTGCCACCTGCCTCGACGTGCCTGGGGGTGGCCCCCCGGGCTACTGCTACAAGGTCTGCCTTGGTCCTGAGTCTGCCCAAAGTGACTTCATGTTCCTCAAACCCTGCAGCCCCCTCCGGAACAACGAGAAGGACTCTGGGAAGCGGTCCCAGCTGAGCCAGAATTTCCAGGTCTCCAAGCAGGTAACGCCATGCTCGGCAGTGCTCGCGGTTGCTCCATGGGTTCCCCCCAGCCCCCTTCCTCAGCCTCTGTCATGAGAGAAACCAGGCATGGCTTTTTCCAGAGAATAACCAGTGCCTTTGATCAGTGCGGGAATTAGGAGCCATCAGGCAGCGCGGAAACTTTCCACTGAGCTTCCCGATGGGTCTAATTACCATGGGAATGTCAGTCTCAGCTGAGGCAAGAGGAAATCCCTTCCCACTGCCTTTTGTACCCACTAGAGATGCTCCAGTGCCCCAGGGGAGGTAGGATGGTGGGGGTGGCATCTCTTTCATGTGGGTCAGCAATTCATACTGGGACAGCCTGAGTCTTGCTGTGGCTCCAATTCCCCTGTTCCAGCAGGGGTCCCACTGCTGCACCCGGGTCTGGTCCCATTTGCCCTGGCATCTCTTTTGTCCCCTGTTTTCTGGCACCTGGACCTGGCCACTGTGCCGCACTGAGCTGCGCCCGCGGGGAGGGAATGGGATCTTTGGGGCGGGATTTTGATGTCAACATTTGTTAGGTATTGAAATGAGGAATGTCTCATTTTCCCGATGAAAGACTCTTTCCGAAACACGATTACAAGGATAGAGAGTGATGAGGCGTCTAATCCACTTACGTTTGACTTTTAATAAAACAGTCTATTCAAGGAGAGCCCGAGACTCGCTGCCAAGACATTCTTCCCCCACATCTCCTTGCACCACTGAACTCACTTCTCTAATACATTAGTGGGATTTTCCCCTATGTATTTGCAACCCCCTTGGGACATTGGTTATGCAGCCAACTTCCACACATCTCACCCTTTGGTGCCTGAGACCTGGGATAATTTACCATCACACCTGCAAAAAACAGCTTTTTTAAATTAACAGAAATAGGAAAAGCCCCTCCCTCTGCTTGAAAGGACACACCTTGACTATTAAATTCCCAGAGACAGAGAGCAAGTCCTAGAGAACCCTGCTGTCTCAGGATGGTGGAGAAGGTTCAGAAGAGAACAAGCTGATTTAACACTGTCTTGATTTCCCTAAATTGGGAATATCCCACTTGCTTCTCCACAAAGGGCTTAGCGAAAGAGCAGATGGAGTCCTGCACCCCTGGCTACTGAAGCCTTATGCTGGCTGGGCTGAGCTTCTTAACAAGGGGTCCCAATAATCACCCTTGCCCTTCCCTGTCTTTTCCAGATCAAACAGCCCAACATGGACTGGCTGCCTCCAAGCACACGGCGACCTGCCCTGAAAAGGTACCAAATCTGACACTGCAGGAACTGAGGGTGCTGGTGGAAGTCGGATGTGGGGATGGGGAGGTTAGCTCTGATGCAGCTTTGAACTAGTCTCTTCTCTTTAGCTCCCAGAGCCTGGAGGATGTGGGGGAAATCCGCAGAGCCCTCCAGAAGGAACATGAGAGGCTGTGCACACTGGTGACCCCTGTCTCTGGTTAGTACTGGGGTACTGGGAAGACCTGACACTCTTGTCACTTAGTGGAGATACAGTGGGGGACATGCATCCCTGTTTCTAACAGTAGTGGAGTTTTGCGGGGTGGAAGGGGTGTCCAGGCGGGAGGTTGGTGACACATGGGCTTGCACCCTGTGGCATGGATGTGACTGTCCCACTGAGCTGTGGATGTGACCGCTCTGAGCCAGTCTTACACTCATCTTTCTTCCAGAGTTTCAGAAGGCTTCAGCAGGTGCCAACAGTGTCTGGACACCCCAGTATAGCCCCGTATACCCAGGGCACATCCCAGCCCTGGATTACCAGCACAATGTCTACATCCCTGGCACCCCCACTCTGCTTTCTAGCAAAGATGCGCCCCTCTTCCTGGGCTGGGAGAACAAGAACAGCTTCTCCACCTTTGGCAAGAGGAAGAAGATGACAACTTACTGTGACATGCATGACAGTGTGGTTATCAACAACGACCTGAAATAGTGACCAACACTGGGCCTAGATGGCTCTGCTCAAGGCCCTGGTAACCAACTCTTGTTATTTCAGCTGCTAGGTCCACTCACAGCACACAGCTCCATTTATGGACCGCTCAGGACGTTTTGGGTCTTCTGGGATACTGACTCACTAGAGTGTGGAGAAAAGATTCAAGGAGCAAGAGACTGAAAAGTGATAGGGATGGGGGGGTGCTTCCATCTCATCCTGCAGAGTTCAGTTGGCAGCAGATGCTCTTGGAGGTCCATATGACCAGATTTAAGCAAATCTGCCTTGAGTTTACCCATTCCTGTGTTCCCTTAGGCTCCATCTATCTCTATAAACATTGTCACTTTCTTGTCTTGTCTGGCTGTGTGAATGTACTGAGCTGCATGCTTGTATTTCTGTCCCAGTAGGCACGGAAAATGTACGCAGACCAAGCCTGGTTCAGTTAAACCTGACCCTGCGTACTGGGGCAGTGACCATTGCTGTGTCCCTGAGATCCAGTGGGACGTGTTGCGTGTCCAGAGAAGCCATTGGTGTCTGTCTTCTCTGGGAAGTGAGTGCAAACCGTGGACATTATGGGTGCTTCCCTTCAAACCTTGGCCCAACGCTTGCAGGGCTGGAGACCCAAAGTCCAGGATACAGCCAGGGCCAAGAACAAAACCAGTCTGTGCTCCAGAAGCAGCATGAGCTGGAGCACACACGGATTGGATGGCCAGAAGAGCTGTTGGCTTAAGCAGCGGAGAGATGCACAAGGTGAGGGCATGCTGAGTAAGTCTCTAGCCCAAGGCAACATCTTCTGACAGTTCTGAGCCATTGGAGGGGCTCTGACACAGGGGACAGTCCTCTTTCTCCCTCTCCCTGCCCTCACCCCATCTCTGTTTTCCCCAAGTCCTGAATACCTGGGGGAAACCCCGCACTGCTCCCCCACTGTGTGGGACAGACATCTCCCACTGTGCCCTGCTTCTCCTTGAGGACTTTTAGCTGGCTGTCAGGAGCCTTCAAGGGCAGGACTCCAGCCCCAGAACAGTCTCTTCCCTGCCTTGCTCACCCTACACCTGTCCACCTGGTCTCTCTGCCAGCATTGTCAATTGCTCCTGTCACGGGACAGTTCATTTCTAATCCATCTGTGCAGAACATGACAGCTCTTTCTAAACCAAGTTTGTTTCATGATGTCTGATTTGTACCAATAAATTGTATTTTAATAGCTCACCCGGGCTCCTGGCTGTCCCTGAGCTTCACATGACAGCAGGATTTGCTGCTTTACTCCAGGAGATATGTGTCCTTCTGGCCTCTTTAGTTACTGAAGCACCCCAGGAGAGCTCATTTTAATTCACTTTACCTGGATGCTGGGGGTTCAAGGTCTTTTTCCCTCCTTCCCTGGCCTCAGTAGCGCTTTGGGATCATGGCCAGGAGAAGATGTGTGCTGGAGGTGTCACACAGCTCCTGGCTCCATGCACCAGCTTGGGCAGAGACTCCTCACGGGTTTGCACCAAGGTGGGGGCATAAAGGGATTTAACAGCTGGGGAGAGGGGCTGGATCTGGCAGTAATGGCTTATCATTGTTGTCCTACCTTGCTTTCTAGGGCTTGCCACCCACCCGCTTGCCTTGGGAGTTGCAGAGATAGCCTGGATATGCGCCAAGTGTAGGGACCAACTCCCCGGGAGTAGGCAGGCCTGTATCTGCTGGTGGGATGACTCTTGACTTGAAATCATAGAATTACTTTGGTTGGAAAAGGCCTTTAAGATCATTAAGTACATGCCAGGACCACCACTAAACCATAACCCTGAGCACCTCATCTACACATCTTTTAAACATCTCCAGGGGTGGTAACTCAGAGGAAGACTTGATGTGGGAGGCTGTTCACTTTTGGATGAAGTCCTGAGCTGGCCACACTGTGGCCGTCTTTCTCTTACCTCCTGCTTGCTCAGTGACTGGCTTGGGTACTCTGCAATGCGGCTTTTGGGATTAACCCAGAAATGTCCTTGTCTACAAGTGGGTAATGTGCTCTTTAGTGGAAGTGGGGAGGCAGGGAACATTTGAATGCTCCATGGACACCCTGTGGGATTCAGCCCAGGAGGACAGTGCTTTGGACATGAAAGGGACCTGGCTGCTTCTCGTGACTTCAGACCCAGCTCATATCTGCCTCACTGTGAGTAGATGAAATATTCCCTGTCCCAATTAGACGCTAGGATGAAGGGGTTTATGCTACTGAGTGCATTCTTCAATGGTCTCTACAGAGTGCTAAGGGTAAAAAAAGCCCAAACAGCCACTGCCTGAGACCTCTGTACAGCACTAGCCTGTTTCACTGTTTCAAAAGAACAAAAGAATTATGTAAAGTGATACAAGAAAATTAATAACAGCCTGAAGAAGTAATAAGAGCATCAAATGGACCTAAATCCCTGTGGGGCAACAAGTACCTTGCACTCCCGGATTAGCTCTGGTGATATCTTCCTTTCCTGCCTTTTTCCAGTGGTGCAGATCAGGCAGTAGGAGAGGACTACAGTCCCTGTCCAGCGAGCCCTGAGGGGCTCAGCCACAGCCCCCTTGCAGCAGGGTGAAGCCAGTAGCTGAAGTTTAGCTCATGCGGCAAAGCGCCCAGGACAGATGCTTCATGGTATCTAGAATCTGAACGAATGTGTGGAGCTGAAACTTTGTATCAAATTCCCAAGTATGATTTCCCAATGGGATGCTGATCCCAAAATTGATGCCCCAAACCATCGGTGTTTGAAAGCAACGCTTTTCATTCCTGTCTTTGGAAATTCATGGGGTTGAGTGGCAGACTAGCCAGCTCTCGTCACCTGCCCATGAGAATGTCACTCTCCAGTGTATTTTCTTGCTGTTTCTTGTCCTCCTACCAAGACTCAACCAATGCACTGTAAATCATATCCCTCTCCTTTCCGGACCATTCTCAGCCCTGGAAATGAGATGGACACACACACACACGTCTGCACCTCTTGCTGATGCCTAGGTTTTCATGTTGAGCTCAGGCCTCTTCCAAAAGGGGTTTGAGGGTCAATGCAGTGCCAAGGCCTGGCCCTGACACCCCACACTCCCTGAGGATCTCCTTCGGCTTAGTTGCAGGAAATCCTGCACTGACAAGAGCTTGGTTTCAATTTTGCTTCTTGATCAACATATTGATTCAAAGGACAATTAAAAGGGACTTGCTTTAGGGGAAAGAGCACTTGCTTAAACCTAACTCAGCCACACTACTACCCCTACTTCAAAGGGCATGGCTGGTCAGAATCGTCCATCTAGTAGATAAGATCTCCTTTGAAGATCTCCCGCAGGGACAGGGGGGTCATTAAAAATGCAAGGTCTTTGCCCTACAACCAGTTATTTTTACAACTCTTCGTGTGCTTACACTCCTGCACAGTTCATAAGCATTAGCTGGTTTCTGTAGCCTGGTAATGCACTGGGCATGAGAGATACTTCAGAGACACCCTCCGCAGCACTCTCTCTGTATGCCTCTCTCTCACATTCCAGCTCGCTCAGAGATCCAGAGGCAAATCTGGCTTTCAGGGACCTGCCAGCCAGCTTGAGGTTTGCTTCTGCAACAGCAGGAAACCTGCCATGTGGTGCAGTTGGCTGCAAAAATGCTTCAGGCCATGCTAGGAAGGCACATAGTGCTTCTGGGCACCAGCTCAAATAGGGTGGGGGTTCTTTTTTGTGCTCTTGCTATGACTGAATAGACTTTTTGGATGGAAATGTTACTTATATCTCTGTAATTACTTGAAAGCATGTACCAGAGAGACAAAATGATTCCAGAGGTAGAGAGAAAAGAGGCCAGAGAGAAAGACCCAGAGGGCCTGGTGCTCAGCTCTCCTCCACTCTACCACTCACAGAGTCAAGCAGGAGCCAGGGAACTCCCAGGAAACCTTAATGGGACACAGCACTCCACATATGATCAAGATAGGCTGAGTAGAGCCATGAACACAGGCAGTCTCAGCTCCCTGGAGGGATTGGTATCATCGGGACAGAGCTAAAATCCATGAGGACCCGGAGATGGGAGTCTGTGCACTGAACTTGGGGGGTTCTGGACACAATCCAATATCTGTGGCACTCAGTGGGTAATTACAGCATCCAAAGATGCTGGGACTTTGTTTTCATCTCTTCTCATTTGAAGATGGTGCTGAAATGGACAAACCTTAATTTAGCCAAGACTGGGTCAATGTCCATCCTAATTTCTTTTCAAATTACCTCAGTATCTTAAATATCTCCTTAGATCCACCCTATGGAGTAGCTTACTGGTTTTGGCTGGATCCCCTTCTCCTTCCTTCTTTTTGATCTCAGTGGAAGTTTCGCAAAAATAAATATCCTTTAGCTTTTGCCACAATAATTTAACCTCTGTCACACTGCAAAATTGTCTGCATGATTGTCATGTGCTGATTTTCTCTGCTCCTTTGCACCTTTTGTTTTCTTTTACTTTTTCTTTTCTTTTTTTTCTTTCTTTTTCTTTTTTTTTACCGCTTGGAAAACAGCAGTTGCCAACTCCTCCACAGAGATCAGTTGAAGAAATAGGCCTGTGCTAAGTGAAGCTTTTGTCTCCCCAGTTTGCCTGTAATGTGTTTTCAGTCTAAGTGGAGGAAATGTCACTGACTTTGTTTGGAGTGTTCACTCGAGTGGAATTAATGCTTCTTGTTAGTGATAATATGACTTAATCAGCTTAATTATTGTGAGACATAAGTAGACACCTTTGTGTATTGAATAACTTACGACACACTGGACCAAAAAGCACGAATGAAGGCTTTGAAAATAAATTAAACATGACCTATAGTGCAGTCTGCAGTTTGCCTAATGATTCCTCTACCATGAAATTCAATGATTTACAAATCTAACATTTGAATAAATGATACGTTTTTGCATGTTTTAAACAATAGCAGCAATTTTTATTTCAGCATTCAGAATTCAACGTGTTTCTCCAATGCTGGGAAGCAGGGCAAACAAGTTCATGTTAAACGGATTGAAAAATAAAACACTTGTGCAGTCAACCATCAGAAATACATCCAAAGGATCTTCAGGCATTTGTGATGAGGTATTTATTTTAATTCATTGCTAGGAATATCTGCAACAACAGGTGAAAAAATGCATCAGAGGAAATGAAGAGAGAGAGAAGATTCCCGGAAGGGTCACTAAGGTCTTCACATGAAATTCATTCATTTCAATAATGTCTACAACAGAAAATACCATTAAATGGCTCCAGAAATGTTTTATCATACATTCTGCCTGCACAGAAAATAAATCATACTTACACGAAGGAAAGAGAAGCAGGAAAAGCAACCATCAATCATGAAAATTGTTGTAAACATTAGTGGGATTCCTGATAGGCTAGGATGCAGACACTCCGTGATAGCAGGCTGCCAAATAGAAAAATTGGGGTTAAATTGCTGTGTGAACCCAGTGAAAAGATGAGCTGTCTGAATTTGTTTTGTTCTATTGCAATGAGTCACTGAATTTCTGTATCCAAATCTTCCCCTAAAAAACACTGGAGTTCATCATGGTGTAGACAATAACACAGATCTCTGCACAGGGATTTTTCCAGCCCACATCTATCTGAAATTCAGAGGTTGGTTTAGACTTCAGCATCACAGGGAAGCCTAGTTGCTTTCATGAATCTCTTCCTATGTACATGACCATATTTCCTGGTGTTGTAAATAACAGAAGGTTTTTTTCAGGATGCCAAATGTGAGGGCTGCGAGCTCTAGGCTTAATTTTTCTGTCATAGACCTGCTGATTTTTGGCACTCAGCACTGCTGAGCTGTGGGGGAAAATCACAGCACAAACATACGGAACAAATTGGGGACCCTCGTGTCCTCTCCCAACCCTTTCTCTATTAGTCTGCTGAATGAACAAGGAGGGAAGACCACCCTGGGAGCCACTTGTGAAGAGCTTGATTCTGTTGGCATGCAGAATTTTCTTCATAAAGGGCCTCTACATGCAAAGAGGAAATGAAGATGGAGTGGGAAATGAGCCCAGCAAAAAATAAATCGTGGAAGTTTTTTGCTTCCCCTCTTCATGATGGCATTGCCGGAAAAGCTCTGAATCTTGCACGTTGTCTACTCAGTGGTTCCTTCCTTGGGGACTTTGCCTGGGATAGTTTCCCCCATTTATTCCTGATTCAAGGCATCTGCATAACACACTCACAGAGAGAGTTATTAGTTTAATTTTCTTGTGAATTACAATAGAGGCACAGAGAATTAGAAAAGACTTTTTTTATTATTATTATTATTATCATTACTTTTTGTTTTCCAGTTGAGAGATTGTAAATGAGGTTATTTATCCTGCTAGCATCAGTAGGGACCCAAACCCAAGCCTTTCTGGGGTAATTGGTTTCTGATGAGCAATCGCTTGTAAAACCAATAGCAAAGGCAAGAAGTGAAATATAAATCCTTCATTTACATGCTGAGCTTTTCATTAGGATTGTGTGCCTGGTTTCTTTCTGGGATTCAGTGGAAAATCCAAGGAGTGGTAAACAAGGTAATGGAGTAAGCCTGATTAGGAGTTTGTATTACCAAAAATAGGGGAATACAGCATTGCCCGATGTCCTTGGGAACAAATATGGCAGCTGCAGAATCCCTCAAGCTACTGCTTTCTAGAGAGCCCTTTGGCCACACTGGGGTCTTGGGCAGAAACCAGAGACAGCAGATCTCGTAAGTGCACATTTTCATGTGGAGTAGGCCTGAGTGTGCTACTGCTCAAAAGAAACGAATACTTTGAAGAAAGAAAAAAAAAATTAGAGACCAGAGACAGGTGGCCACACTGCATATCTAACCTGGGTGGCTGATGAAAAGTTGCAGACCCTAATATTCTGCAGTTTGCAAAAAATGGTAGACTTTTTTATTCGGATTTGTTGTAAGGGCTGAGACTGTGTGTCAGAATAGTTATCTTTTTTTTTTCTTCCCCTCCCCCTTCCATGGTTCCAAGTGAGAAGGCTGCTAATCTGCACTAGCTTTTCTTTCCTTGATGAATGTCATGGTGCTTAAAGCTTGATTTATTTATTTATTTTAGTGGCAAATTAAGTATCAATCTAGCTGTAGCTTTCAGCATTTTCTAGGTTGGGGTTGTGGGGCTGTCATTCATTGGCTTAACTGGATTGCCTGCTGCTTTATGGTTGTTGGGGTTTTTTCTGTAAAATCTTTTGGCACGCATACAGCTGGTTGTTGCCTTAAAGATGAATAGAAAACAGCAGGCTTGACAAAGACAGAGCTCATACACACAAAAAGACCTCCAAAACAAGAATGAGACAGACGTATCTTTAACAAAATGAAACAAGCAAAACTCCTCAAACAAATTCACTTTTTCAGCTTCCAAATGCTGAAAGCTGACCCTGAGGAAACAAAGGCACAGAATAAAATCACTGATTAGAGTCAGTCCTGGGCAATCTGCTTTGAGCAAAGGGGAGTGTACTAAATGTTGTCCAGAGATCTCACCCAAACACAACTATTCTGTGATTCTGTGATCACAGTTTTTCTTTTCCTTAACCCAAAAGCGATGAACACATTGGTGTGGCCACAGCAAGAAAGGAGACAATTGGGACATTTCCATATTTGCCCAATGCAATATTCTGCATAGCTATAAAGCAAACCCGTTTCTGTATGTCTCATTTGGAGCCAAGTTTTCCATGAGCCTCACAAAGCCTGGATGTGCCCTGGACTAACTATGCCTGGTTTTACAGCAGCCAGGCTCTGCTGACTGCCCTGGCTTTTTGGCCTCCCACCTCAAACATCAGACAACCTCATAATTCTGGTATTGCTTGAGCAGAAACAAGTGTCTTTCCATAATGATGCCCAGAATCATTCACCTAAGTCTGAATATTGGAAGTTTGGGGAATATGAGATCTTGAGAAGAGGGTTTAGCTAAGATCGTGGTGTGACCTATGTGGAAGAGGACTAGCTGGTTCCAGCAGTTTTCCAAACTGCCCAAGTCCTGGAGTCAGTGATGATAATTTAACCCTTTCTGCCCACCAGGTGAGCAGAGGTTTATACCAGATTTGTACCTCAGATAAAACTTGTGTGAAGCAAAGTTTGTGCCTTGCTGTCAGACTGTACAAGGACAACACCCAGGACCTGACCCTACACCTTTGTCACTACCAGTACCTGTTTGGAAATCTGTACAGACAGAAACAGAGTGTGCAGGTAATGAGTATTTTCTCTTACTTTGGATAGCTGTCCCATGAGCCTCTTTTTCTCTTCCCCAAACATTTCCACATGCTCTTGCTGTGGGGAGAGATGAAGTTCCCCAATGAGATCTCTTCTGCATGTGTATGCTGGCTGATTGTCAGAGCACACTTCCATTTTTTCTTTACTTGGATATCTGTCCTCCAAGTGATGATGGGTATGACTGATCCCTTCACTCTCAAGGCAATCATAATGCATAAAAAGAAAGGGGGGAAATGCAGGAACTGAATCCTTCTGACTTTTGTTTGTTTTGTTACAAGGTTCTCCTTTACAACTATTTTTATTTAAGATACTCCTCATGCTTTCCCCTCTTTGAGTTCCGCAATGAAGAGGTTGGAACTGAAAAATCAGCAAACCATCAAGAGGTGACATATTGTATATTTCTTTAAAATGTGCATGTTATTTAAAAAGATTTATTCAATGTGGTGACAATTTGTTAGAGGCATAAAATGGCGAGTGACAAAACATTTATCAGTCCAGAAAATAATTTTGTTACTATTGCTGGTTTTGCTCATTCTCTGCTTTATTCTGTGACCTGGCCTAGGAAACTCATTGAGGATGTACATATTTGGGAGGTCTGCAAATGAAAATAGGAGATGACATTCAAGACCTGCTCAGCTGGTGCGCAGCAAAGGAAAGTGAAAGAAAAATATTAAGGTGGGAGGGTTGTCTAATTTAACAGCATATGAAAATTTCTGCCATAGGATACTTGTAGTTGTTGTTACAGAGAGAAGGAAGAAAGATGAAACTGGATAAAACAGCCACTATCTGATCAGGAAACCTGTACCAGCATTGGAATTTCCCTCCATTCTGTTTCTGGTGAACATTTAAGGGAATCTCTATTAGGGGAACCTAAGGATAGAAAAGAGAATGGCTGTGGAAGCAGGGTGCAAGGTATTATATGGTTTCTGCCTGAAATTGCAAAAAGCTCAGTCTCTGATAGCCCACAGCCTCCCTTTACCTCGTGCTCACTGACCATCACAACATCCCCAGCTTTCACACCTTGATTCTCCTTTCTGTGGCAAGCCTGGCTAACATTGTTTCATGCAGTTCTTCCCTATTGCTGTAGAGCAAGGAGAAATAAATTCTTTTTTCTGCAGCTACATAATTCTCTCACTTCATTTACAGAGGCTGAAATGAAGAAAACTCACTCCTGTGCTAAATCTGTTGGGCATGGGGAGCGTGGTGAAGGCAAGGAAGTGGAATTATATTGCAAATGTCAGGAGCTATGAAAAATGCAACAGACTTTAATATTCTTCTGCTGTTATTGCTGAGAGTGTTTCTCACCTGCATTCACAGAAAGTGCCTTTTACTGAGCCCAGCTGCCCCTGAGCAGGAAAGATTGCCATACTTCCTATTTTTATTTTAATCCTACACTATGGTATGTGTCCTAATAATAAATGCACTTTTCCTCCAGACTCTCACTTTAACAGTTAACCTTTACCTTCAAGATTTAATTTAAGCCTTCAGCATTTAGGATTAACATCACACTCTTCTAAATTTCAACTCCAAACATCCTGCTACTTACACCTTAAAGCTGGACGTTCTGAATTATAGCCACAGCTCCTACCTTCCATGATACCTAATGTTAACTGGTGCTGATGCTGCTCTGAAGATGTAAAACATTAACCGTGCATCTCTCCATAGTTCACTTCCCCGTGAGGTTGCGTTTCAAGGTAAGTGGTTTGCATAAGCTCCCTCAGAGACCTGCATTTAGTTTATTCAGTAGTATAAACAACCTGCTGCTTTTGTGCTTCTCCCTATAGAGCAAAGAAAAGCCCATTTTATACATTAAAATTGAACGTAGTGTTGTTGAAATGTCTGTGATGGCTTTTTCTGGAGCTCAGAGCATATTAATCTAGTTTCGGGCCTGTTCTCACAGGATGTAAGCAGCTTCTCCCCTGTCCATCCCCCTCCTCTCTTAAGACTCTCTGTCGGGCAAGGTGAGGGGGTCATCGACCCTCAGCTCTGTCTGTCTCGCTGCCCGTACTGCCCAAGGCTGAGGGAATTTGTGTCGAGGGCAATATTGGTTTTCCTCATGGGGCTATTTTAATTTCATCTCGATGCAGCCATCCCCACGATTCGAAAAACAGCTCCAGGAGGAGGAACCTGACTCTCTGTGACCCAATTAGCATGACCCTGGGAAGTCTAGGGCATTATATCCCGGCTCCTGCTGTTTTACTAGGAGTCACTCCATGTCGCTCCCTGCCGGGCACCG
>NW_009736567.1:674-2465 GCF_000703405.1 Apaloderma vittatum | reverse complement strand
GCCGCGCCGGGCGGGCCCCGGGGGGGGCGGGCTGCTAACGGGAGCCCCGACGGGGAGCCCGGCAGTCCCGGCAGCACCCAGCAGGGATTCTCCACGGGACACAGGGTCTGGGAGGGCCAATCCAAGGCTGCCATCAGCCTCAGCTCAGTTTCCCGGACGCTTATCGCACGGAGACACGAATTTCACCCTTTCCTTCCTTGTGGTAAGGCACAAAGAGGAGCGGTGGAAGATAAATGAACAGCTCCCCCAGGCCGGGATTTGAGCAATCAGGAAATATAATCTGAGCTGGAAAGTGCCCAAGCATCTGTTGCGTTATTAATAAATTGTATGCAATCTGTTCGGGATGAACCTCGGGACAGAGGGGAACCATCTGCTGCTGGGCGGTAGCTCTCATGGTGTCTGGAGACTGAACTTAGCGAAATGAAAGGCGCTGGGACTGCCCAGCCATGCTCCCGGGGTGCCTGGTCTCCTCATGGCTTTTCCAGGGTGGGACAACAAGGGTGTTCTCCCCACTCCTAGGACAGGATCTCGCACGGATGAGCAGAGAAATGGGATTCAGGCCGAGGGTGGGAATCACCTGTTCAGCCTTGCAGGCTTGGCCAGCCCTCGGGGAACTTGTCCGTTCTTTCGAAATCCTTCCCTAAAAATCAAAAGGTCCTGGGCCAGGAACAGCCTCGCTCCCAGGGGCTGCCTTCTATTCCCACCCACGAGACGGGGAACCTCATCTTGAGTGCCTTTCCTCTCGCTCCGTGCTAATTGCCACCCGTAAATATTATTCCCCACGTTTTATCCTCCACCTCTAAGGGGGCCTGATGTGTTTTCTCTGAGCCGCTGGTGAGGATTTTCAGCTCAGCCATCTCCCAAAGCTGGGCAGGCGAAGGGGCTGGCTGGACTGGCTGTAGCACGGCTCCAGCCCACCGCCGGGTCTCCGTGCCTGGATGTCTCAGAATCACAGAATCGTTTAGGCTGGAAAAGACCTTTTAAGTTCCTCTAGTCTAACCATTCCCAAAAGGGAAAATGGGCACTCGTGGGGTGTCGCGAAAGGCTAGATGTTATTTGTGTTAATTGAGGAGGGCTGGGGGAGTGAAGGGGTTATCACGAGAGATCTCATAGCCAAGGTGTTTATTCCTGGAGGGTATCTCCGTCTGATTGCGGTCGGGCGAGGTTTATTTTAGCAGACGTGCCTTCCCTTAGGGACCAGCACGGAGGATCGGGCAGCCTGCGGGCACCGTGCACCTAAAACATTACAGCACGTGAGAAAACCCGGGCTCCCATCAGAAAAAACAAAAATCCGCCAACAGATTAAGTAATTTTACGACGTCAAGGTGGTTTGTATTTAGAAAGTATGTTTAGTCAAGGTATGACGTCCTTTGTAAAAGAACATCCAGGAACATGCGGCCCTTGAAAGAATACGCTAATTAAGTTTCCGAGGAACAGGTCAACTTGGCCGACAGAATCTATGCATCCTCAACTGAACTGCCTTCATTACAATACTAAAAAACATACCTACAGGTCAGAAGGACCCTTGCCCAGGTGAAGACCCTTCCCCTGAGCACGCGTAAAGGTAGAACTATGATGACAGTGAACATTACAATTGCATTTAAATTACCCGCCGACACCGTAAAAGGGAGTGTGCAACCGCGTCACTTTTGTGTATAAACACAGCACGGAAACGCGTGTCGGGTGTGCTTGCAACAGCTCTCGCTTCTCACTTGCAAGTGAGACGAGCGAGAGCTCAGACCCATTCGGGGCAGCGGAGTCCCCCGTGAGAACTGAACCGTAACACCGCCG
>NW_009736567.1:0-397 GCF_000703405.1 Apaloderma vittatum | reverse complement strand
CGCTCTTCACTTCCCACGGATGATGGCGATAGAGCCCGGGCGGGTCGCTCCCCGGGCTCGCAAGGCAGGCACTGGGCTTGGTGGGGCGGCCCGGGAAGGCTTTTGCGTGACCAGTGGCGGGTCCCATCACCCTCTGGGCTGAGCGTCAGCCCAGCCCACGGCCGTGGGCATTGCCGGCAGATTCCCACGAAACGCTGGGGGAGGGAGGCTCCAGCCCTGCTAGTGTCATGAAGACAGAGGTGGAAAGAGACGCGTTTGATGTACGTTCCCTGCCTCTTGAGCCTGCCCAGGTTGTATTCTGGGGTTGCCGAAGGTGAGATGCCAAAGCGAGGAGTAAACCCCGCAGCAGTGAGTGCTCCAGCTACGGAGCAACGAGGTCACCCCGCTTTCCCCAGCC
>NW_009736566.1:0-4439 GCF_000703405.1 Apaloderma vittatum | reverse complement strand
CCTTAAAGATCATCTAGTTCCAACCCACCCGGCCATGGGCAGGGACATCTAGTAGTATAATTAGCTTAATATGCTAGCTTAATTCTAATAGTATTATTTTATTTTATTACGTATTGTGGTGCATCAGTCAACTGAACTGAAATTCGTTAAAACCTTTGTGGTTTTTTTTTAGACTTGTCTCTAGATGAGAATGACAGAACGATGGGGATAAGCTTCAGCAAATCTTGCGAAGTTTTGGAGAGGTTGCTCGAAGAGGTTGTGGATCTTCTGCCCCCAAGAGGTTTTTAGCATCCAGCTTATAAAAGCCCTAAGCACCCTGACAGGAATTCAGTGCAACCTTGCTTTGGGTAAAAACTTGGACCAGAGATGTCCTGTGGGCCCTCCAGCCATGGGGAATTTTTGATTCCTTAATTTGTCATGAGCTGTGATTCTGTACGTATCACAAATGTTATTTCACTGATGTTAATTAGCAGATATGCTTTTGGAACTGAAATGGTCTTGGGGAGAGATTTGCCTCCCATCTACAAAAGGTGCGTAGGAACTGATGAATTTAAATCAAGAGAATAGATCAGAAATGGTGAGGATAGGTGGCCGTGAGTAGATGGCATTGTTTGGAGGGGAAAAAAGCAAAAACCACACAAATTAACCAAACCAAGGAGAGAGATGGAACAGCTGAGTTAAAAAATTCAGTTATTTATTGTTATGTATGAACTCAACGTATTTACAGTGATGTAATTCCAGTGATTTTGACGATGCATGACATCCATTAAAACAACAGATAGTAGTGTGGATAAAATTTACAATCTAAATACCCTGCCTTTCCATGAATAACTATTTTGTACTAGTTTTGCACTACAATAATTTTAAAATACTGACTTATCTTTCTAATTCTTACATCTTTTATCTACTCTCTGTGCTCAGTCTTTCAACTCTCAACCATATCTTTCAGCTTTTTTTTTCTCCTGTCTGGCTACAAAGCTCTTGTAAAAGACAAAACAGATAAAATAGCAGAATAATCAAAGTGTCCTCTCTGGTTAGATCTTGATTTCCTCAGTGGAGAATATATATCTTTTGTTTATTTTTGACACTTGAAAGCTTCCTTCAATAATGTCATTTCAACCTAATTTTATACTGTTGGCATGTTAGAAGTCTTTTAAAAGCACTCCCACCTTTTGTTGTTCTTGGCAACCTATCAGTTCCCAGCCCAGCTAGTCCCAGTCGCTCAGCTGTGTGTGGAGGGTTTGGCACAGCATCTTGGAATAAATCATTCTCTTTCTGCCCCTTGCAGCCTTAAACTACAAATCAAACCACAGACACAAGCGTGTGCAGTGACAAGGGAAGAACCCAACCAACAAAATGCACCTGTTTCCCTTCTTGCAGTCACCCCATATAAACCTTTCTAAGGCTGGGATGGTGTCTTGCTGGAAAGAAAAGCAGCAATCATTTCAGGAATTTTATAATTAGGAAATATTTCTACAACTACTACAGGTTAATGTCGCGCTTTCCTCTGCTAGATCTGGTCACATTTAAGAATCTTTTGTGCTTGCAAAGCCACTTGACCATGTGACTCTTGATATAAGAAGGTTTACACAGCCAGGAGAGGCCAAGCTCCTAATGGTCCTATGGTACGTCCGTGGGGCCGGTGGTGGATAGTGAGTTGTCCCTGGGACAGCACCGTGCCCTTGTGGCCAAGAGGGCCACTGGGATCCTGGGGGACATCAAGAAAAGTGTGTCCAGCAGGGCTAGAGAGGTTCTCCTGCCCCTCTGCTCTGCCCTGGGGAGACCACATCTGGAATCCTGTGTCCAGTTTGGGGCTACCCAGTTCCAGAGAGACAGGGACCTGCTGGAGAGAGTCCAAGGGAGAGCTACGAGGGTGATCAAGGGACTGAACATCTCTGCTGGGAAGAGAGACTGAGAGACCTGGGGCTGTTTAGCCTTGAAAGGAGATGGCTGAGAGGGGATTTATTAACGTATAGAAATATCTGAGGGGTGGGGGTCAGGAGGAAGGGACCAGTCTCTTTTTGGTGGTGCCCAGTAATAAGACAAAGAATAATAGGTGTAAGCTAGAACATGGGAAGTTCCACCTCAACACGAGGAGAAACTTCTTGGCTGTGTGGTTGCCGGGGCCCTGGCCCAGGCTGCCCAGAGAGGGTGTGGAGTCTCCTGCTCTGGAGACTTTCAAACCCGCCTGGACGCGTTCCTGTGTGGCTGCCCTGGGTGACCCTGCTCTGGCAGGGGGTTGCACTGGGTGATCCCTAGAGGTCCTTTCCAACCCCCAACATTCTATGATTCTGTGATTCTATGATGTTATGGTATAACAGGCAGAATTGTGGTAGCGAAGTTACAGGGGAAAATCAGTATTTCTGATTAAGGCAGGGGCTGCCTTAAAGAGGAAGACCTTTCCAGAAGTTTTGGTCTCGACTTTCTTCTAAGGGAAAGGAGAAAGGGGCTGTCAATTTTGAGTAAGCCATTGAGACTCCTGAACACTGAGGGATCAGCAGACCTGGCAAAGGGAGCAGGGACAGGTAAGAGACCTGGGCACAGAGGACCTTGTCTCCTGGACCTTCCATGAGTGGAGTGTTTCCTGCTGGTGGACACATCCTACGATCAGTCTTGGGCTGTGTGCCACCCCCTGGTCTCTGCAAGACTCACAGATGAAGAGTTGTCACTAGAAGACAGCTGCATCTGGGCTTGGAGGATCTCTGTCATCTACAGCAATCATTTCCTCCTTTTCCTACGTACATTTTGAGGCCCAACTGGAGTTTTTCCCCCACTTGAATTTTTCTTCTTGGTGGTGATGAAACACTGGAACACGTTGCTCAGGGAAGCAGTAGACTTTATGCCTGAGAACATTCACGGTCAAGGGCTCTGAGCAGCCTGACCTAGCTGAACATGTCCCTGCTCATTGTCTAGAGGTGGACTAGCTGACCGCAAAGTTGTGTCCAAAAATCCATGACATCACTATCCTTGTGGGGAATCCCAGAGGTCCTCTGTGACATCACAGTCATTGTAGGGAATCCTAAGGTGCCTCTGTGGCATCACAAGCCTGGTGGGGAATCCCACCCGTTGATGAGGTGGGGAACCCTCAGTGTCTTCCATGACATCATGATTGTGGTGGGAAATCCAAAATGTCCTGAATGACACGTCAACCCTGATGGAGAAACTGAAGAGTCCTTCATGTGAGCATGACTCTGGTGGGGAATCTCAAGGGCAGAGTCCTCCATGACATCACAGACCTGCTGGTGAACCCTAATGGGGCCTTTATGGTGTCACAGCCTTGACAGAGAAACCCACAGTGTCCTCTATGACATCACACGTATGTGGAGAATTCCAAGTGTCCTCCATGAAATCACAGACCTGGTGAGGAATCCCAAGTGTCCTCAGTGACATCATGACCATAGTGGGGAATTTCAAGGGTCCTCTAAGCCATCATAACAATGGTTGGGACCCCAATACTTTCTTCTATGATATCTCGACTCTGGACAGGAAGCCCACAGTGTCCTCTATGGCATCATAAGGTTGGTGAGGAATCGCAAGTCCTCCATGATATCGCAATCTTTGTGGTGAATCCCAAAAGTCCTCCATGACATCACAGCCCTGCTTGGGAATTCCAAGACTGCTCCATAACATCATGATCCTGGTTAGGAATCCAAAGTGTCATATTCTTATATGGCATCACAGACCTGGTGGGGAATCCCAGGGGTCCTCTGTTACATCACAAAACTTGTGGGGAATTGCAAGTCTCCTCCAAGACATCACAGCCCTGGTAGATAACACTACAAGTTCTTCTATGACATCACAACATTGATGGTGAATTCCAAGTGTCCTCCATGACATCACTACCCTGGTGGAAAATCCCAAGGGTCCTCCATGATACCATATGGCCAATTCCATGTGTCCACTATAACATCACAATTCCGGGGGGGGTAATCCCAAAGGTCCTCACTGACATTAAGACCCTAGTGAGGAGTTGCAATTGTTCTCTATGATATCATGACCCAGCTGGGGAAATCCAAGTATCATTCATGACATCACAACATTGATGTAGAACACCAAGGGTCTTCTACGACATCAGAGCCCTGGCGGGAAACCTCAAGGGTCCTCTGTTACATCAGAAACATTCTGGAATTGCAAGTGTTGTTTGTGACATCACGACCCTGGTAGAAAATCTCAAGGATCTTCCATGATGTCACAGTCACAGTTCCTGGTGTCTTATCCCAGAGGTCCTCTATGACATCGCAAGCCTAGTGGGCAATAATAGGCATCCTCTATCACATCATAACACTGATGAGGATTCCGAAGTGTCTTCTATCATATGACAACCCTGGTGTGGCATCCCAAGTGTGCTTCATAACTCACAGCCCTTGAGGGGAATCCCAAGAGTCTTTGTCTAAGCAAGTCATGTCATCTAAGCAAGTTCGCAGATGACACGAAATTAA
>NW_009736565.1:5530-18908 GCF_000703405.1 Apaloderma vittatum | reverse complement strand
CTTTGTATGGGCAATGTGAAAACATTACAATGCATCAGAACCTGGACAAAGAATAATTATCAGACAGCTGGCTGTATTAATTTGATTTTCAAAGTGATCAAGTGCATTTTAAAAACAATTTCAATTTTGAGATGATTTGATACTATCTTAAAAATGTCAAAATAAAAGTCAACCAAAGTGAATTCATTTTGTTCCTAAGCAGGTTACTGAGCAAAATTCACGTGGGTAACTAACTGGCTTTTACTGTGGGGAGTAACCCTGCTCGTTCAGTAAAACTTCTTGTACAATCTAAAATTATTTCTCTGCATTGTTTAGGAAGACCAAGTCATTAGCTGCTTCTGTTATAGTTACCTTTGCCCATACAAGAATCAGCATTGCCCAACTCTAAAGCACTGTGAGTTTTGGGGAGTTTTTCATGTTGTGTTTTTTTTTTCCAAACGTATTTCACTTACTATAGACAAAGACTAAACTTAGGTGTAGTTTAAATCAGTAACGCCTATGATACCTAAAATTCTAGTACTGTGAAAGTTTGTCGATGTCTTGATGGCAACAAGATTTAGTGCTGTAAAACGAAGGAAAGACTTTCTGGTGTTACTGAAAAAGCCTTTCTAACCAGCTCCCCTGGTTCCTCTCTAGAGAGGCAGAGCCAAACCACTCACAGCTACAGGATTAACTCCCCGGCAAGGTCACTTGAAGCAAAGGGATGTCCAGCCTCCTGAGAACTGAGTGCCACTGACCTTATTTAGAACTACTATTTCACAGAAAAGCTGCGCTATACCCAAGGGACAGAAAAGTGACCTCAGAAGTGGGCTGAGTGGCAAGAGATGTCCCGCACAGCAATCGTTCTGGAAGAGCCAGAGTCTGTGGGAAATGCACGACTTTGATTGAAAGGGGTGCTTTGAAAATAGGGTTGGAATCAGGTGAGTGTGTGCATGTGCTTGTACCCAGCGTCTGAAACTCTGCGGTGCTCAGACAGAAAGAAATGATAGCCTTAATTCAGATTTTCTCTGGCTTCTGTTAGTGGCTTCTCATTTAAACAATTTTTAGTAATCCGCGCAAAGCTCTAGTGAACGTGAAAGACTCCTCTGAGATCATCGTGCTCTGCCACATACTAACTAGAATTTCTAGGCTACAAATAATACTAAGTGTCTAATAATACTCATAGTGTAAGAATACTACACACAGTCATGTAACTTCCTAATACTTAAAACTTTCCTGGGATATAAAAGAGATGTGTTACAATTCACTAAAGGGCTTAACTGGTTCGTAATCCAATATAAAATAGTTAAAGTGAGAAAACTTGGAAGCATTTGGGGAAGAGATGCTGTTCTGTTACTCGCATACTGGTGGTATGTGGCATTACTATTGGCAGTAAACCTTAAGGTAAAGGGAAAATAATTGTGGAGGGAAACTAAGATGATGAAACAAAGAGTTTGAAGTACAGAACTGCACCGAGTGTTTTCTGGCATTGGACAGAGCAAACCACTTGTTTTCCTACATTTCACGTTATGGGACCTTCATATTTAAGAGAGAAAAGACTTTTCAGAATTCCTCATTGAAACAATCTGGCATCCCAACGGTATTTAAATATAATAATTAACTTGTCTGCACCTTGAGATATTCTTGACAATCCCATATGTGAATAGATATCTGAAGCAAGAGAGCCTAATGCCTGTTTATCTTAATCACGTGGCATCAGGTGTTCTCGTTCTAGAATCAAAATGTCTGTTAAACGAGAGTTAAACAGATAGACAATTAGGGTAATTCCACGAGTAGGCTGGTTTTATTGTAAGTGAAACTGTTCCATCTGCTCAACACCCAGATAATCAGAAAGAAACTGATAAGACAAATTGCTGAGTGACTCAGGGCAAAGGTACTGCTTAACGCTGTAATTGGATCTGTTTGTAGAGGTATGAGCTGGCTTCTCCCCTGACTCAACCAGCCGAACCGTCTCCCTCCTGCCAGCCACTTCCCGAGGAGGAGCTGGTTTGTGCAGAGTCATCCTTTTCCTGCATGCACGGCTCCAGGACGTGCAGCACCGCCGTGGCTTTCCTTGGCAGAAACATTCTCAAATGCAGAATAGCCGACTTTCATTTCTCAAGAAATAATAGCAGCTGCTGGTGGGTGTAAATAAGCAACTTTTTATTTATTTTTTTTAAAAGCGACACGTACACAGAAGGAAAAGTTCATTATTTCCATCAAAAGCCCTGCCAGAGATCTTATCACTATTGAAAAAATAGCCTGTGCTGCCAGCACTTATTACAGATCATCTCACTTGAGCTGGTGTAGTTATGCCACTTTATTTTTCTTTATGAAGAGGGTGTTCAGTAGCAGTTTATATCCCACTCATAGATGTGATGTTTGCAGTCAAAATACACATAGTCGTCACAGCTCAGGTCTATTTCTACATTCTTTATTGGTTATCAGCCCCCTTGTATTTGCCACAGTAGCAGTTTACATCAAAGCCGATCAAGATTAGGATTCTAGGTAAGCGTGCGAGACAAAGAGAGAACCCTTCTCTGTTGCTCCGTGCAGCAGTCCTGTGTAGGTGTAGTGAAACAGCCTTTGGAACCGTAAATGTAATCTTGATAGCACTTGCATGGAAACAGGGCTATTGTATGTTAATGAAAAGGGTAATCAGCACGAAGTGAAACCCGTGACTAATTCAGAAAATAAACTTCCTGTCTGCAGCAAAAGCCCTTTTGTAGAAAAACGTGTTCTCTTCACTGGCCCATGGCATTGTATCACGCTGCAGCAGTAACTCTGTTCAGACACAGCAAGAAGTTACAACTTCGAGAGCTTTCATTCTTTAATTTGTTTAGTTCCTCCGTCTTCTGTATCAGGAGCAAAGATCTTCACCTGACAGAGTTTTCTGCAAATGGCAGTGAGGAATGAGTACTTTCAGCTGCGTTCTTATCATATTTCGTAAGTGAGATAGGAGATTTCCACAAGTCCTAAAGCAGGAAGCGGTGTCTGTGGGTCACCAGGTTATGGTCTTTCCTTCCATTTGAGGAGTTACTGTAACACTCTCGCTCTGGTCTCAGGGAAAAAAAAAAATCTGGGGATTTTTTCCTAACTAATAATGAGAGGAAAAACATTGTTACTTTAAAAAATGAGAGTGCATCGATGGAAAGAAACATCCTATAGAAAACCAGAGCTGTGTTCCATTCCTTTTTCATTGCTTATAATTCCTGTGATGAAGCAATAGGTGAATCCAACAAACCAGGCACTTGGTCCGTAAAACATTTACTGTGAAACCCTCCAGGAAGCTGAGCACTAGGTCTCATGTGGGCAGGTGGGCCACGAGTCCCTCAGCCTCAGCCTGACTGTGTCCTTAACACTGCAAGAGGAAAGAAATTAAACTAGACAAGAGGAACTGCCTGCTCCGTTGAGCTTTCTTTTGTAACACACAGGCAGACTGCAGGGTCAGCAAATCTCTGCGAGCTCAGTGGCCATATGGGCAATGGCAGTTTATGAAATAACCGTGCTGGATTTGGCAGCCTCGATGGTGACCACATGGCAGGTCAGTGAAAACCATTTCGGTGCTGGTTGTGTAATTTCACTCTTCAGTTGTCTGAGAAGAATATATAAGACAAGGTTTTAGAAAAGATGGTATGATTTCAGCTCTGAAACTTGTGCTGTTCTTTACAGAGCATATGCCCTCCGGATGTAACCAGAAGAGTTACTTTGTTTAAACATTCGAGTTTATATATTGATTGTTATTTTTATATGCGTGTAGATTTGTATTTCAGTATTTTGAAGTAATCTGGGAGTAAACAGGTCACCAAAGGAGGTAAGGATGGTTTAAGAGAAGACTAAGACCCTTGTGAGGCCCAGACTGGCAGAAATTATTTGCTGCCTCAATACCCTTCAAATTGCTTAAGGCCCTCTACCTCAGTGAAATGCCACATTTTCTGATTGTTTTAAAAGGGCTGCCACTTATAGCTGAGTTCTGGCTGGTCAAGGTTGGAGGGGTCGTTGTGGCTGCCCGCTGATTGTGTCACCAGCCTAAACGCCGTTTCATCTTCCAGGCCTTCAGTGGTGGGGCCAGGTGAGGGTGGATGGGGGAGCAAACTGCCTCTTGCAACACCCGGCCTCTGCAGATAACCCCACCCAGCCTGACTCCAGGCCAAGGCACGGCACAAACAGCCTCGCTTGTAGTGACAGATGACCTCGTGAGAGGGAACAGATAAGGCAAAATTATGTTGATAGCACTTGATCTGCAAGCCACGTTTGATATTGTCAGCCAGGGCAGTCAGGAATGCTGATGTGACCACAAGGCCTTGGAGAATTTGTTTGAAGGCTGGATGTCATCACGCCCCACGGGACACTGGCTGCTCCCTCAGGGAGCTCCTGCCTGGCTCTTGATGAGCAGATTCCTTGCACCACCAGGGAAACCCACCCCATAACTGCAGCAGTAGATAATGAAATATTATCACTCGCTGAGTGTAGAGATATTTCTGTTTCTCAATGCTTTATTTTGCTGTAAGTGGTTCCAGTAAGAAGATACTAGAGGAGTACGAGTCGTGGTTTATCTGTGTGACTGCTCAAAGTGCACCAGTAAAACATTCCAAACTAGTCCCATCATGTGAGAAAAATATAGCATAAAAAACAGACTAAAAATCACTTCACACATGAATTGATTGTGTTTGTAATCCAACTTCACAAGGGTGAGGGACCTGGAGTAGCGTCCTAGAGACAAATCTCACGGTTCTTTGTCAAGTGGATTGTGACTTGCCTGGGAGTGGTGGCTGAACAAAAATAGAGTAACGTGGTATCAGGAGCTGATCCATAGTAAACAAGGAGAAAACACAAGTTACTTTATTTAAGAGAAGCATATTCCCTGGGACCGCATTGAATTCTACCTTTTTTTATCCCGCTTGCAAGCAGCAAACAATATGTATGGTTGTAGCATCTATTCCACGAAGTCCTACTTCTGCTTCTGTTCGTTTTTACCAGTTCCTGATTGCAGAAGAGGTGAGCTTTGAGGTTCTCTTTGTAATGATGAAGCAGGTGTGGCATTTTAACGCTGTCAGCAAAACAAAATGTGAAGATGGTCAGAAAACTTCAGTACTTCAGGTTTTCTTGCTTGGTTTCACCCTGCTAGCGAAGCCTGCAGGCTTCCTCACCCTGGGAATGGGTTCTTTTTGTCTGAAGATGAACTAAAAATTGGAACTTGACACCCCATTAAAGATGACACACAAGGCACAGATGTTTGTCAGTTACCCAGTTGAGCAAAATCACTTAAAATTCCAATTCTGTTCTCCGGAGTGCTGACACCCAGCTTGATAGCAGTGGCCAATTTGGCATTTGGACTTCTGATGTTCAAGGCGAATTACAAATCCTTTGATACGTCTTCCAGTTTTATGGCCGACCCTTGATAACTGCGCTGAATATGTTAGAATAATATATCAGCATTGTTCTCTTACTGGAAACAGGGGCTGTGGGAAAAGCTTTTCTACAGTCAAAAGTACCTCAGATCGGCTGGCTCCCACCTGTGCTCTACGGCTGCTTCTTTGGACAAACATGGAAACTGTACACTGTGGTGTGGTTTGGGCATATTTATGTCTGGATTCCCCAAGAAGTTTCTTAACAGGTGATTATCTCCCCGGTGCTTTCACAGACGGCGTAATGAAGCGTGGTGGTGTTCAGCCAGGTATGCTGACACGGAGGTGACTGACTAATGCAAATATACGTGTAAGAGTCGGGTTTGATGTGCTTCGATACCTGTCTTTGCACAGTAAACAACGTGTTTCATAGTTTACTGAATCCTTCTGCAAATGTAAACATACAGTCATGAGAGCAGGAAAGGAAACTCTGTGGGACTTTCATGGCTGCACTGACAAACCACTTAAAAGTAGTCTTTTACTGTTTACTTTTTTTTTTTTAACTAAACCATCCAGCGCTGCAGTGTGTAGCACCTAAAGCAAGAAGAGTTTGGGATCTGCACAGTCTGGAGGAGCATTTGGAGGGAGATTCAGGATCTGACAATTGCTGGATCTGGAAGGAATGTGCCAGTTTTCTGCCTCATAAGCTCATTCTGCACTCTCACTGCTTAAAATAATGATTTTAAGGTTCCTTTCAGTCTTCTTGATTAAAGGCTCTCCTCATATGAACAGACTTCACTCGCCCCAGAAGCGCTGCTGTGGCAGGCTGTCAAAGACGGCGTAAAAAAACTTAATTTCCCATTTAGTTTCATTCTCAGTTAACCGGAAGCAGAAGTGTCCGTGACGCTTCTTCCACATGTGGCTTGTGTGGGCATTTCCTCGGCTCCAGCTGTTCCTGGCACACCTCACCCTGCTGCCCGTCTTGGGGAGGCTTTTAAAAAGGACAGAGGCTTTTCGGGAGTGCAGCTGCCAGCGCTCAGCACGCGTGAGTTGTGTTTGCTCGCTGGGCTGGGTGTTGGTGCCCGGGGCTGCAGCCTACAAGTACCAGCCGAGAGCGGGAGTCGTGCCTCTCGGGGGAGCCTGAAAGCATTTCGGGAGCCCAAGGTGTGGAGGCCAGGGGAGAGCACGTAATACCTGGGACTTTTTATAAGGTGTGGTGCTGACTCAGTCTGGCTACGGCCAGATCCTACGATTTTCCTGACCAATAAACAGAACTAACCAGTAACAGCAGCAACAAAACTCCACAACTCAAGCGGCATGAAGCGGCCGCCTGCCATACCGAGGTTCCTGAGCACCAAACCTCGTGTCCCCGCTCAGCAGGAGGATACAGCTTGGAGCTGCAGGGGTTGAGAACTGCCACGGCATCATGGTTAGCTGCTCCTGCAGTAACGAACACGGCCAGACTCCCTCGGCACGCTGATAAATGTGTGCCCTGGGGTAGCCTTGCCTTCCTGCCGAGATCTGCCCTGGCTCTCAGCATGGCCTTATCAAGCTCAGTCATGAAAAGATTGACATCTATTAATAAACTGATTGCATTTAAACTAAGTCTGCTTGCCGCTGGCACCGATAAAAGCGATTACCAGGCACTGGTACAACATCAGGTCACCCCACGAGAGCCACTGTGCAGCGGAGAAGAGCCGGAGCTGCACGCCGTGCCGCGGGGGAAGGATGGGGCTGTGGGGCTCTCTTGATGTGAAGCCCTGGCTTTGGTTTTAGCTGGATTGTTGGAGGTCCGCAGAAGTTGGGGCAAATTCCTTGCATCTCCTTCGCCATTCACCCGTCTGTAGAGAGCAGGAGCTGCCGGGGAGGAGAAGAGCGGGTTTGCTGCTTTAGTGACAAACCTCACTGATTTGAATGATTAAAAAAAAAGGCATCCAAATGACAAACTCATTAAAAGTGAATTCTTTTATGTGTAACACAGGTGTTTATTCCCATCATCAGTAGCAACCTTAAAGAAGCTATAATTATATGTAATTAACTTTTCTCCTTTTATTAAAACCAAACACCTAAAACCCAGCGCTCTCAGAAGGGCAAGCTGTGTTAGAACATGGAATCAAAGTCATCGTCTGTTCTTGCTAATGAGTGTGCTCCACAGAAAATACACCCTGTGTTTTGCTTCTCTTCAAAAAGAGCAGAGGCTCCAGTAAGAAGGATCCAGGATATTATGAACTTTACTGTTATATAGTGAATATAACTGTATGGGCTGTTTCGTAGTCGTAATTACAAAACGTGAGGCACTTCAGAAGTCACACAGCGAGATTTACCGGTGCTGTAAGACAACATGGTCCTTACCTGGGGATTGCTGGTAGTTTGGGGGTGAAGAGGGTTTCTGAAAGCTTCTTCTTTTCACATCCTCGAATTTGGAAGAATAGGTCGTGGAAAAGGAGCAGAAGTCATCTGGAACGTTAAAAGCCTCCAACAGACTGGGGTGTGATCTCTTACTGTAGAGGTGCTGTGAGTCTACAGACAGGCTGTGTTCTTTACTACAGTTACTTGATTTTTAAAATAACATATTGGTAGCAAAAGTAAAATTTCAAAGTAAAGTTTAGTGCAGATACAGTCTAAACCACTGTTCCTGCTCCCACTTACCGTATGTAAAAAGCCATTGAATGTTACAGCTATGCCAATAACTGAACTGGTACAATGAAATTCCGTAAATAGTATTTAAGCATTGACAGCATTTAAACATTTAGCACACTGAGCCTGGTCTAAGTGTACTTTTTCATTAGGAAATCTATTGCTTAATGAATGTTTTATGGCAGTTTGCATATGTAAAGCACTGTATCAGCGCAGAGCATGATTCAGTTGTCAGTGTCTGAACATAAATTACATTTCACACAGGGCTTGGGATAAGAAATTCCATAACATTTGGCAAAATGGCTTATGCATTCCCAGTAACTTTACATAAAATCTATTCATAGTGTCCATTGATTGGAAACAATATATGTGATTCTTTTAGTTGAACTACTTAATTCGGCGGATCACCACTGCTGCTTCATAGTTCGTGGATGAGAATTTAAGAGAGCAGCTGAGGCATACATTTGAATTCGATTCGTGACAAAGGAGCTGTTTCAGAGGACAGAGGACACACTGTGCGCTTCGCTCGCAGTGCGAAGCACAAAGTCAAAGTGACCACTCTCAGTTGAACAGTAAAGTGAGATTTTGCCTTGCCCTGAGCGCAGTTGGTCGTATGTGGGGGAGCTGCAATAGACGCTGCCAAAAAGATTTTTTCCTGATGTTCAATCAAAGCCTGTAGCTTCCAGGTTAATTTTTCTTTCCTGCTTTTGACGATACCCGAGTTGTTAGGGCCTAATACTGCGCTCTTTGCAGGAGTAAAATAAAAGCAGGTCGATGGCCAAGAGTAGCAAGAGGCAGGTTTGCTCGGTGCTGCGGAACATACGTGAAGGTGTGTTCCACATATGTTCACCCAGCAAGGATACCTGCAGAATGCCTCTGGAGGGAGGAAGGCTGCCATCGAGGGCCCTGAGGGAGTAGAGCCTTCGCATGGCAATTACCAAGGAAAACCAGGGAATTGTGATAAAGTAGTTGCCTTGTAGTGTCTAAAATTGATTCATCCAGAAATTTCTAATGGCAGTAAACTTCTTTCTGCTGCTATTTTATGAAATAGTCTTGGTATTCACTCAAATAAGGAAATGCTTCTTTAAATTGCCTTTTTGCCGAAGTACTGAGTATCTCAAGAGACTATGCTGCCATGCTCTGGGGTGTTTGCTCATCAGATGATGACAGCTCGAGTTCAAGGAGGGAATTACCGCAATACACAGAGTAATAAATGGGCTCTTCTCCTCCATTGTTTTTGGACAAAATCCGTGAGATTTCACTCAGAGAGATGTAAAACTAAACCAAAGAAGTACTTGTTATTTCCTGAAGAATGTATTTTCTCTTTTGCTTTCCTGTTTTATGCTTCTTCCCAGTCCAATAGCACTGCTGGAGTGAACCCATGACGCTCTGCAACAATTTGCCTCGAGAGAGTTCAAGGCTAGAACCCAGCTTAGTGGAGGACCAACAGCTTAAGCTGTTCATGGTTTTCTTACATCTTCATCTTGAGCAAGAGAGGTCTGAGACTTGTAGGACTTCTTTCCGCTATCGGTACATCTGCAGAGATGATGAGGGCGTATTGCAAACACGCTGTGCCTTTCCTGTGTGTTTTTATTAAATACAAAATACCTTAAATGTTCCTGGTGGAGCTGAATGACTCACGGAGTTGGTAATGGGATTAGATCACTGGTTCAAGGCTAGTTCAGGACCAATATCCTGTAATCTGATATACGTGGCTAAGCCCTGTTTATGTCAGAGGCGTTCGGTGGAGAGATCCTGGCTTTCTCTTGTGGAGCTCGACACAGGGGGTAGAAGAGCACAGGCTAATAAGCGTTGGCATTTAATCGCTGGGCTTGCTCATGTTTCTGTTATCAGTCCGTGTTCTCCTTGCTGGGTCGCATCATTAAATAAATGGAGCCTTTTAAGTAACTGCACAGAGCAGGAAGAGAGCTTTTTTGCTCCTGCCGTGCCTCTGGCCCCGTAGGGCCCCCCAGGTCCTGCTCTGGCCAGCAGTGTCCCGACCTACCGAAACCTGCTCGTCAGACCCGGGAGGGAGGACACATCTCTGCTGAACGGTGAGTTGTTCGAGCACGCAGGAAGGTCCTGCAGCTGCCTTACAGATCAACCCAAGTCACGCTGACTTGCGTGGAAAGGCTTTCGAGTTTTATCCGTCCACAGTCTAGACGTGAGACCTGTGTCGTGCTTGAACTGTGGTTTTCCAGAGCTTGTCCATGTTATTTTTTAGTTCTAACCTAGGAACATCTTCTACGTACTAAGAGATTTTCATGGCTCCTCTCTCTGGGTGTCAGGTATAGTCCTTCTCTCTCATTTTCTAGTAGGATTTTTATTAATTTTGACAGAGAAGGATAGCATCATTTTCTCCTTCTTTACTGCAAGAAAGCCTGGCTATGGCCAGGAGGGAAAGCTTTCAAATTGCCCAAAGCTCCTAAATTTCAGAAGGTAACTGTTCGCATCCATTGGCCAGGATATGCTACTTACATGTTGTAAGAGCATTGGTCTTGTCACAATTTCTTCTGAAGAGTTTATGGAAGGAGAACGTCAAACGTGGGCCTTTGCAGTTTGTCTCCTCTTTTGTGTCACCCTTGGGAACAACGGGAGTCCTCGCTTTGTTTTCCTGTCCAGCACATAACCGACACTATGCCCACCTTCTTTCTGCTCTAGCATTATTTTTTCCTCATCATGCATATTTTAAGACACCCTACGGATTAAAAAAAATATTTTATCTTATTTTATTATTGGTGTGCAGGTGTCTAGGACCCACAGTAGCTACTGAATGCTGTCAGGAGTTACAGAACGCCATCTCCCCGGCACAGGAGAGGGACAGCACTCGCTGAAATTCGTCCAGACACAGCCTTGGGTGGGGGCGAAATTCCTGCCCTAAAACTGCCTCCTCTTCCTTAGCTGCCTGCAAGAGGTTTTTGAATGTTGAGAGGCGGAGGAAGGAGCTGAATGCCACAGAGTTAAAGTGTGTTTATCTTCAGTTAGTCATTTCATGGGTTTCTGAAATCTCCCAAACCTGCCTGCAAGTGCTCTTTGGGGTGGAAAGGAAGGAGGGAAAGGGGAACGAAGCATCGTTATTTGTGCCATCACAGAAACAATCCTAGGAACAATTCAGTTTAGGGAAGTTATGTATATGTGGATATTTATGTATATAATAATATATACCAGGGTATTATATATATTACATTATATATTTACATATACAAATATTAAATATGCATCCAAATAAATTATAGGTTACATATTTTTATGCAATATGCACCATATATAACTCTATATTTAATATAATGTATATTCCATATTAAAAAAAAATCTGAAATTCTGTATTCTCTGTATCTTTTGCTGTTCTGTTTCTGGGAATTAGAGCCGTCATTCTCATTCTGCGTTCACAGGAGGGCTGTGACCCCAGCACAACACCCCATTTCTGCCCACAGCCAGGTCTCTCTTCCTCCTCCCACCACTCCCCTGTTGCTTTCTTTCTTAGGTTTTTTCTTACTGATAAAATTGTTATTCCAGTTTCCAGCTCTTCCTAAATGACTTGCAGAAGGCAGTGACAGGTTGCAATTTTAAATCCACTTAGCTATTTTTTGGGGGTGAATAATCCAGTTTGACAGGCTTTTCTCCCCTCCCTCCTCGGCATTAAGCACGGCTGCACTCAGGCTGAGCGAGGAGCAGCCTAATTGTTCTGCTGAGGGACACAAACGAGGGAGGGAGAGAGATTTTTCAGCTACCGCAGCCAAAGCAGAAACAACAGCTGGTGACCAGAACCTGGCTGAAATGTAGTTTGATTTGTTACATGCCGTGAACATCTATTAATTGGTGTTGGGACTGACATTTGAGTATTGCTTCTCGACTGGTGCAACAGAACGTGGACGCCTCTAAACTGTTTATGTTCAAGGCCCAGCAGTTAGAGCAAACGCAGATAAAATCACTTGCTCTTTGCAAAGCTGTAATTTTATTCATATCGTTCTCAACGACAATCTAGTAAAGATTATGAATACATTATTTTTTTTTTTGTTAACACTTATGTTAATGCTTTCCGGTAGCATAACTTATGTGACCTAATCAGCTTAATATTTCAATCCCTTTCTAAGGTGAATAAAAGGCTGGTGACCCAAGATGAGCGCTGATCCCCACCAAACCCCACCGAAGCGTGGGGCGAAGCACTGGCCTCGGGGCTCCAGCCGCCCAAACCCAAGGCAAGATAACACGGCTGCGGTCGAAAACGGTTGTTTGGCGTGTGGCTTTTTTCTTGAAGTTTCCTCCCTAAATTAAGCATGCGCCTTCCAAAGGCGCCGCCCAGTACTTGTTATTTTTATTGCTGACAGCCTCTGCTGTGCCAACGTCCTTCATGAGCCAAAGGGCATTAGTCTTCTCCACTCGGTGTTTTTGACAGGAGTTTTGAATAGATGGGAATTAACGCGGTGAATGCAGTGTGTTGACAACTGTTAGCTTTAGCCTGGCCAAATGATCATTTGTATGTATTTGTGCTGTTGCATCCTTTCGTGTTGAAGCGGACTGTGATAATTAATTTATTTTACTTCTTATTGATTAGTTTAAAAGGGTTTTGCTTACACTGTGCTCCAGAAGAGATATAAACCTAGTTATTTTGAAAAGCTAATGGAACTTCTCACATCGTAATGGGCACATCTATTGCCATCATGTTTAAGGAGCGTTTGCCTCACACCAAGTAGTCAGCACATACAGCACATGCACTCTGATGTGTTTATTGTTCTATTATTTGCGGCTTCAGACAGCAAATGCCATTTTGCTGCCATAGGGTAGATAAATGGGTGGGACTTTGCTGCACTCCATTAAGAAGGCAGTGCTTTGGTGAGTTATTACAGAAGCCAACTGAAAAAAACCCCCACTTGTTAGCTAGAGGTAGTATTATTTTCTGAGGCAAGTAATAAATGCAGATGATTTCCTCCAAATGCGTGGAGGTTCCAGGGTCACACAGTGTGGCACTGATGGAGTCCATTCCTACACGCTGCCTGCTGAGCAGCTGGGCTTGTCCTCCTGCTTCACACCAGAGCCTCGGTAGCCAAGTGGATGAAAGCTCTGGCCTTTCACCTCAGGTGCAGCTTTGGTTTAACAGCGAGGCAGGGCTTGTCCTTCTCAGCCGTTCCGACGCTCTGTGTATGAAAGCTCATTCCCAACTTGCTATTCACATTTCGTCTGCACTTAGTTCCCTTCCCAAAATTTGTTTCTCTACAGTTTCTGTGGGCTTGTTAAACGCCTGAAATTGGATTAAGGGCAAAATATCAAATCTAGAGTGTTGTGAGATTTCAGCTCCAGGATGGTGCAAATATCACACAGCAAAACTAGTGACACGGCACAGCTGGGAGAGCAAAATCCTCCCCCTGGGACAGACAAAGGCTGGAGCAGTGGAAACAGAAAGTCCGCAGACCCCA
>NW_009736565.1:0-5499 GCF_000703405.1 Apaloderma vittatum | reverse complement strand
CCCCAGGGGTTACTGGCCCTGCCGTTGAAGACGCTGTCGTGGTGCTTGGGGAACGGGTACCTGGGAGTCCCCAGCACTGTAAATTAATCTGCTGGGCACGGATCGGAGCATTTAACAGCCGGGTGAAACGGGGAGGGGGTGTCTGCGGTGTGTGGTCCTCGAGTGATGGAGCCCCAGATGCCAGGCGAAGCAGGGGAGCCCCACTGCTGCTGGGGATGGAGGGATGGGGATGCAGCCCCGCTTTCCCTCGAGAGAAGAGCAGACATCAGGGTGTGAATCGCCCAGAAGAAACCCATCTGAAAACTTCCTTATCAAAGGTGAAACTCGCCTTTGAACAACAAAGCTGCAAAGAAACACAGTTTTCCCTGACCTGCTATGCGTAGGTATCTGTGCGAAGCTGTGGCCGCTGGGTGCAAACAGTGCTCACAGAATGAGCTCAGTTCAGCTCCTTTTGGCTCAGTTCAGCTCCTCAGTCAGGAGGAGGCATCGGCGAGCACGAGCAGAGCACTACTACCCGTTTTTCTTACAACTCCGGCCACGTTTCACTTGGAGATGAATGAACAGTTTAAGCTCTCCACGTGCTGTTTGTGGATTAAGTTACACAAAAATGTAAGCAAAGTCCTTGAAACTGTTTAACAGCTACCATTTATAACATTTCTTTGGGTATTAACAAGAACTGCTGCTCCACTGATCTCAGCGCGCGGCATTTTCGTGTTGTCGAGGCAGAGAATGCAGCGAGTGGGAGCCGGGCGCAGGGAGCTTAATCAGTCACTGCGGCTGAACGCGGTCCTCAGCACCGCGCTGGATCTCACGCTTAATAAATAATTGTGACAGATGTTGAGAAATCTGAAAGCCCGTATTTTAATGTGGTGCTCAATTCATGTAGGCACGTCTGCAGAATAAAAAATGAGAGCACACTGACTGAGACAGTCTAAATGCACTGAAATTTTGTCATCAAGAGCCTATTGAAGCTCCTGTGAGTTAATGCTTTGGGGATGAGGAGTCAGGCATGTGTGTGCTTGGTGCTTGTGCCACCGCTGGGATGTGGTGCGGGTCCACGAGGAGACGAAGGGGTGACGCAGTGAGAGGCCAGCAGTACTGAGCTGAGTCCCGGGGGGAAAGGCAGCGTGCAAAACACCTTCAGCTGCCTTTTATCTTTTTTGTCTGGCACTATAACCTCCGTGTGTCAAGCTTTGTGCTTTAGCAAAGCCCAGAGCTGATGGTATATAGGGAAAACCAGACCCATCAGTTGCTTACACAACAGCTTTTCTGTGATTGCTCGTCCCAGCAGAAACCTCCGATCACAAAGTCCCCTGGCTCTGCAGGTAACGGGGCTCTGCTGTGGGAGAGGAAGGTAGGTTATTTCCGTCACCTTCCCGAGCAGCCGTCATGGTTAAAGTGGGGGCACTGTCCCCAGCCAGCATCCCTCCTCTCCCATGGAAAAAATAATTAGAAAAGCAGTTATTTAAATTGTGTGGAGACCTTCCAGCTCAGATACCTACCAGTGGAGAAGAGCAAAGGTGAAGAAAAGTTTCGGGGAAAAAAAAATCCAACTCCACACTTCAGTTATCTGAGGGATGAAGAAAGGGTTTGCCTGGTGCTTGCAGAGCCTGATTCACATCAGCCGCGTGAGCAGGAGTCAGGGGGTTCCCTCACCTCAGCCTGCAAAGGGTGGTGTGACAATAAATTTTGACTTCGATTTGACTATAGGAATAGCCAGAAATATAGGTATAGCCACAGACAGCACTTCATTTGGTATTTCTAGTGTTAGCACTGCAATCAGCACATTAGCAGTCTACCCTTGAGAAGTGTTTGGTTTTGTGCTGTCTTGTCTTTGCATTTCTGGGATTGCTCAATCATGTGGAGTGAGATTTTATTCTGCTGGAAAAAGACTCTCTTTAACTTCAGTGAATGGCTTAGAAATCCAGCCCCCTTTATTTTGCTTTTCTCACGCTGGGGCAAATTCTTGCTGATCAGCCCCTGTGCAGTCACAAATACTTCAGGAACCGCACAGCAAGTCCGTATACAACTCGATCGGGTGATTTTAGCTAAAATCAGGTCAGTCTCTAGAGAGGGCAGCCATACAGAAGACAACTCAAAATTCCTTTTGCTATCTTAACAAAAAAAAAATAAAATTCAAAGTTATCTGAAATCTTCCATAATGCTTTGCCCCATCAGATGGTCATGGTGACTTTGATGGTGATTTCCCCTTTGTTTTCAGCCTTTTTCCTCAGGACCCAGGCTGGCGCAGAACTGGGAACGAGAAGGATTGCTGAGGTGGGTGGAGATGCTGCTTCCTGGGCAAGGGGTGAGCAAACCTCGTCCACCCCTCCCAAAGGCTCTTGGCTCATTTCTTCACGACGCCCTGGAAATGAGGATCACTCCTGCAGGGTATTAATGGTATGAGAACACTTAAAATCTTACCTACATTTTATTCCAATATACAGGTCATTTTAGTGGCTTGTTAGCATCAAGCTGAGCTCCACACGCGTTGCGTTTTGTGTTTGGAGGTCTCCTGCAAAGCCTGGTGTTAACACTAATCCCTCAGGATCGCTCCTTCTCAGAGGGGACTGATGACTTTTCGCAGCCGCCTTAAGCAAATTGCCCTGAACAGGGTTGTCTGGGGAGGGGAGCAGGAAAGCCAAACCAGGCTGGGGTTTTGCATCACTAAACAAAAGGCTCCCCCAGCCCCGAGGGTCTGAAGCCGGGAAGGTCCCTCTGACACAGCAGCTGCAATTCCACCGCTGGAACAATGGGAACATTGAGGCTCAACAACCCATCAGGAGGTTTCAAGCACCATTTGCTGCTCCTGTTTACAGTCTTGTCTATTTTAAAATCAGTTCTCTTAGCCAAACAAGGTGACAAAAAGAGATTAGCAAACAGGGTTAGTCTTCCGATAAGGGCGTGTAAGCAGTTTGTCAAACAAAAAAAAAGACATTCAAACTGGAGAATATACAAAAAGTGGGTTTATCTTCACCTCTGTTTACCAGCACTGCATTTATAGGTACGTATGTGAAACCTGACAGGAAGGCAAGGCCAGGGTTGAGAGTAGCTGAAGCTACAGCCTGGACCCAGTTGCAGATCCCGGAGCTGATGAGGGATTTAGGAGAGGCTTCCCTTTCCCGTTGGGCAAGTGAACGTTCCCGTAGGGATCTGACACACACAGAGCTTTGTGTCGCTCACATGAGCACTGCCGCTGCCTTTCACGCATGCCTTGGTCTGCGCTATAAAAACCAGTGTGTTTGACAGGAATTGGTCATTCTGGCCCGGGTCCAACAGTATCGCAACAATGAGGACAAAGCAAGAAGAATTCAAGGACTTGGTGAGCAGCTGGTGGAAGCCATTCTGACTCCACTGGCTTCTACTGAGTCACCCCAAATTATAACTACTGGGTCCTGGGAGAGGTTTAGGCATTGGGGATTATGGCTTAACGCCACCTTATCGATACGTCTGCCACTGTTCTGGTTTTAACCCAGTAACAGATAAGCATTTGGTCTCAGCTGCGGTGTGGGACCAAAATTCCTTCTGACGTAAGCGAGCAACCACCAGCCCTAAAAGCTTCTTTATCACCCTCACACCAGGCAAGCCTGAAACTCTGTCTCTGAACCCCTCATGAGCTGGAACCTCTCTGCTAACAGATCCAGCTGTTGGTCACAGCTACAAGGTACATGAACAAACTGTCTATTCTTTACTGAGCTGTTAGTCAGGGGATTTACATAAATACAGGAGAGAGGATTTTTGTCCGGATGCCCAGCTTCCTCACCCAGCAACACGAATACTGTGCAACCACAGAACACAAATCCTGTCTTAATGGTGTATCCTGTGCTGAAGTTCATCCTCCTCTTCCACACACATCAGTGTGGCTCACTGGGCAGTGGAGGGGATGTTTGCAGGCATTGCACTCTGGGTCTGACTCTCACTCCTTCCTTCTCAAACCAGTCAATATCTGCTGGTGCTGCTGCTGCACTTGTTGGTTTTAAGCCTGCTGCCACCCAGGACCTGGGAGACCCCGATGAAAACTTCTTTTCTACCCAAAATGAAGCGAAGGTTCACGTCCCCCAGGTGGAGCCGCCCAAGCGGGCAGGGCTGCAGACAGGGCTTCTCCCTGGGGTCCCACAGTGGCTCAATATGAACAGCAACAGGCTTGTGTTCACCTTGGTGAGGAATAATTGTAATTGCATGCTTCAACTCAAATTGTCTCTGTTTCCTACCCACAGGTGCCACAGAACTGCTCGAGAGAGGCTTTGGGCTAAAAAGCACACGCGATGTGACCCATGCTGTATTTTCTCACACCCTTCCTGCATCACCCTTTCTCCTGTGCTCCTCTCCCCTGCCACCAGCCCTGGCAGAGCAGGGCAAGACATCCCACACAGTGGCAGGGCAGCGCTGCCCGGGACGGGCATCCTCAAAAAGGGTCAAAATGCTGCAGCTGGCATTGCAGAAAAATACACTGCTGCTAACCACCAACCTGGGCACAAAGGAAAGCTCCTGGTAGCTCCTGTTGTATGTAGAATGTCTCCAAGGCAACAGGGCTCTCCAGAAGGAGCTGCGTTATTTTCAGCGATGTCGCTGAAGGGACTCGAGGCAGTGCGGGTGACGAGCAGGACGCTCTCTGGCTGGCCAGCCCTCACGGCCTGCGTGCAGCCTGCTGAGGATTTTCTGCACAGCAACACTATGAGTGTATCTGTGATTATTTTATACATCTGTGCCTTCCTCCAATTGAGGCTGGGTGTGGAATCGGTTTTAGATGCAGTTATACTTGAAAACAATCAAGACCCCACGAACCCAGCTGCTGCTCTTCATTCACAGCTGGAAGGTGGTGAACCAAAAGTGAAGGTCTGGTTTTAAACAATGTTCAACACTCTTTGAACAAAAGAGCTTAATCTTTTTAATGTAACAGGGAGATAATTATGATGATTCGATTACAGCCCATGAACATCTGTCAGGAGAACAAGGCTGTGCTAGTTTTAGGTCTCTGCAGCCCAGCAGGCAGAGGTGTTTTAAGTTCCAGTGACCACAGGTTGAAGCTCTCTAGTGGCAGAGCGGGGCAGATGTGGAGAACCAGCACGGCTGAGAACTAGATGACCAGAAGGATCCTCCTACCCTCGTGAGTTTTTTAAAACAAGTTAAGTGTTTTCCTGCAAGAGGTGCTGCAGACAGGCAGGGAAGCAGCTGGGGGGCGGGCCCCGCTTATTGTCACACTGAAAAATTACAGGGATTTCTGCTGGGTTTGAAATCTTTGAATGCAGACTGCCAGCCTGTGAAATGCAAACCAGAACACCTGAGATACCACAGGAAAACCAAACCAAGTAATTACTGAAAATTACAGAGCACGGTGTCGTATGCTGTTTATTGTAGAGATAAGGGATCAGCACTGCTCCGCCTCACGCAAGGTGTCACCAACCGCGTCCTCGTCCGGGAACGTCTTTTACCGGCACTGCTGAGAAAATACGTGTCATGATCGGCAACAAGTCCTCGAGGTACTGAGCGATCTCTCGA
>NW_009736564.1:0-19545 GCF_000703405.1 Apaloderma vittatum | reverse complement strand
AGATCGACACAGCCGCCTAACTTGGTGTCATCTGCAAATATACTGATGATAGACTCTATGTCCTCAGCAAGATCATCAATAAAGATGTTAAATAGAAACGGCCCCAACACTGAGCCCTGAGGAACGCCACTTGTGACCCGTCGCCAGCTGGATTTAATACCATTGACCACTACTCTCTGGGCCCATGTGTCCAGCCATTGCTTGATCCAGCAGATCATATTCTCATCCAGGCCATAAGCAGCCAGTTTTTCCATTAGCAATCTATGGGGAACAGTGTCAAATGCTCTTTGGTACATTGTAATCTCTGAGACATGGCCAACATATATGAGGCAGCTAAAAGACAGAAAAGTGGCAAGAGTTGAAGTTTCTCACCCATGATCAGAGATGGTCAGTATCAAGGCTGCAAACAGAACTCAAGTTTGCACAGTCCTAGTTTTGCAGTTACAGTTCTAGGAAATACTGTGTCCCAAATGAGCCTTTTTGACTTTCTCTGTATTACTACCAGAATAGCCTTTTCCATGTACAAGGGAATCTGATTCTCCCACATCACAAGGGACCTCCCCAGTTATCCAGGACTTCAGATAAATAATGGAAAGTGTCTTGGCAAGCACACCTGCCAGCTCTTTCAGCACCCTAGGGTGTAACCCATCCAGTCCCATAGATTTGTGTGCATCCAAGTGGCGTAGAAGGACACTGACGACCTCCTCTTCAATCATGATAACCTCACCCTGTTCTCCCAGCTTACGAGGCTGGATGTCCAGGGGATAGGTTGTTCCACTGCTGAAGACTGAAGCAAAGTAGCCATGGGGGTTATGGTCAGTTCATCCAATGTTGGTTCCACCGTTGCTTCTTCCTCTGGGAGAGGGCTTTTCCTCTGGACTATTCTGGCGTCTCTCTCACAGTAGGCAATCTTTACAAATCTTCACATACGATTCTCCACATGAGTCCTCTCACGAGGGGCTATTTTTCACAAACTGCCCCAACGTGAGTCCTCTCATAAGTGGCAATTCACCTCAAAGTAATTCTAGGATGCAGTCCTTCAGGGGGAAACTGCTCCAGTGTAAGACCTGTGGAGCATCACAAAAGTCCTGCCAGCCAACCTACTCCAGTGTGGGATTCCCACAGGGTCCACACGCTCCAGCATGCAGTCCTCCATGGGCTACAGGTGGCCATCTACACCATGTCACCTTCATGGACTGCAGGGGGACATCCTGCTTCGCCATGGTCTTCACCACAGTCTGGGGGAACCTCTGCTCTGGTGCCTGGAGCACATACTTACCCCTTCTTCTTCATTGACCTTGGATTCTTCACATATTCTCACTTCTCTGTCTCTCTGCCAGTTGTTGTGTGGTGCAGTTATTTTTTTTCCATGCTTCTTAAATACATTTTCACAGAGGCGTTCCTATCCTATCATCACTGATAGGCTCAGCCTTGGCCAGAAGCGAGTCTGTCTTTGGAGCTGGCTGGCATTGGCTCTATCAGACTTAGGGGAAGCATCTAGCAGTTTCCTGCAGAAGCTTCCCCTACAGCCCCTCACCATCAAAATCCAGCCAGACAAACCTAATATACCCCACCACTTCTGGCATCTCTCCTATCACTTTGTGACAATGTGTGGTACTTTCAAAGATATTGTGAGTTGAGAGCAGAGGAAATCTTCAGAGAGCATGCATCATTTTCCCCTTGAAAATGGTCTGAATCACATCAGGTTTCTATCACTCATGTCATTTTCCATGTTATTCCATGACACACATTGAAAAGACAGAGAGAAAAAGAGACTTTAACTGTTTCTGTATTTTTTTTTTTCATCTCAGAATGTATTATCCTCAAGAGCACTGACAGAACAGGTTTCTTTAAAAACATGATTAAGAGAGTTACAAAATGTCAAAGAGTAAAAGAAAGGAAGACAGCAAAAAAGACACAGGCTTCTAATTATCATCTTACATTCAAAGTATTAGATTTAATAGTTGATTACCTTTTTCTTCATATATACTTATCCACTGATACAATGTAATCTAAATGTTACCTCAGCTTATATTTCCAAGATACTGACTATTGACTATATGCATATATATCTGATAAAAAAGAAAATATTATTGTTAAAATATATTATATCTACTGGAAAACAATTATTTAGCTCATACATTTAACACATTTTTATTTTGCCTGTAAGACACAGAAAAATATAACTATATCTTCAACAATTTCTATGTGAAAAAACATGGCAAAAAATCTTTATTTTCTCCAGATAGTTTTTGCAGCATTTTGAAATAGATATGTCAATGTAAAATCACTTTGGAACAGGACATAGATGTTTCTTACATCATTTTAACCAGGTGAGGTCAACGTTAAACTCCCTTCCTAGAGATGACTTTGAATGCCTACATCAAGGTTAGAACAACAATGTCTAAACTTCACACAGTGTGACATCCATCCTGAGAAAGTTACTTACTGTAAAAAGTTAATCTTTTTTCGTTGAAGACCTACTTTTGAGAAACTTTATATAAAAGTTATCTCTGCTAAGGAAGCCATGTGTATTCTGTCTACAGGCAGTGGAGAGAACTGGGTTTCCTCCTGCAGAAATTTCATCACATCCTAAATTGAGAAGTCTCATAGACATCTTTAGATATTTAATATTAGGCGATATGAGTCCTATCTTGAGTTATTACGAGAAATAGGTGGGACACTAGTGAGCTGATTTTCCCTCTATGTTCTTTAACTAAACAATCTAGTATTCTAAATCCTCGTATACCTAAAAAATACTAAAGGTACAGGTGAAACTTGATAGCTTCAATCTATTTCAGCAATAAAATCTCAGATACGTGGATAAGACGCAGTAGCCAGATGTTTTTTCACCAAAAAAACCTACCAGAACAAACAAATAAAAAATGAAGGTCAATGGATAAAATAATTTTTGGAATTGCCTTCTCTCACCTTTTGTCATTTAGTGGTTAAATCACAGAAGTGGGACTTACTTGTCTAGTACAAACACAATTAAGATTTTTAGAGTCAGATGCAAGAGCAGTGAAGGCCACACAAATAAAAAAAGAGTCCCTATTTCTTTTCATAGTATCAACACACACAAAAACAACACTAACACTAACTAGTCAAAAACAGTTTTTGTGAAAGATAGGAACAGGAGAAAACCACAAAATTATACAACTCTCATTTCTACAGCTATAAGCTGCATGCAGAGCAAACAGCCTCATGTGGGGTCCACTGCATGAAGGTTTGCTGGAGGTTGTTCAGCTGGTGCAAACAAAAAATACACCAGCCCTCATAAAACAACAGCTGAATGATCAGACAATAAAAGGCTAAATGCAAGAGGTAGTTAAATGATAAAGAGATGCTGCAGCCCTGAACTTGCTTAGGTAGGAAGTTTCTGCCCAGTGCCACTCCATTATGATTAATGTGTGCACATGTGAACTTTATGAAAAAGATAATGAATTGATTGTGTTCCTAAACGAGGCCGTTTTAGACCTGTTTGGATTCCTGCCTTCCCTAGGGAACAGATGACCACAGTCTGTTAGTTTAAACAAATGAACATTTAATGGTCGTCTTTCTGCCAGCCGAGTGGAAAAGGGGAAACATTTATCAAGAGAAGAGAGGAAAAAAAACTGATGAAGCTGGCTATTCATCTGGGATATAGGTGTTCAAAGTACCTATTGAGAAGGGAAAACTGCAGCAGTCACCACGCCAAAATAACTTCAGGCATTGTTCAAATTGTGGAGGTCACAGCATCCACAACTCGGGAGAATTTCGGGTCTTGTGTTTCTCAGAGCACAAAAGTCGAGGAAGGTTAGTTTGATTACTTAGCTAGACAAAAATGCAAACACAGGAAGATCTTGCAGCTGATGTGGTTATTCTGTAATGGTTTTATTTCTATTTTTTTTATATTTAATGTTCTTTCCAGTGAGACTGGGAAACTCACAAAAGCTTTTGACTTTGTAAAGGCTTTTGTTGTCCTTTGTTTTGTTTTATTTTGTTTTATTTTGTTTTGTTTTGTTTTTAATCTGCTTTAATTTTCATATTTTTTAAAATACACTTTAATTTCTCACTGGCTTTTAGTTTTAATGGATAGGTTCCTTAAGCAAAGTGGATAATCTAACAACATATTGGCTTTATTTCACTTGTTTTCAGGTGTCTGTTATCACTTAGAAATGTTAACCTAGTGACTAATTTAAACTGAACACCTAATTTAAGATAACTGTAGTGATACAAATCCTTTGTTCAGAAACATATCTTCACCTTTGAGGTTAGTAAAACCATCACCCATTGTATGGCAAGTATGGATTGATTGCATTGGGGAAGAAATTATTATTTATGTTTATGAGAGTAATATTTCAGTGCCCAATAGAACAATGCAACATCTCTTTCATCATACTCTACTTGGAGCTTATTAAACTCTACCTGAAGGGCTATGTCTACTTTTGAGTCCCCAGTACAAGAAAGAGGTTGACAGGCCAACATGAGGCAACATGAGGGGCATCAAGATGCCTGGGGCACTGAAGCATGTGGTCTGTGGAAAGATAGTGAGACATTCAGGTTTGTTCAGCCTGTAGGAGGAAGGTCAGAGGGTGAGAAGGCTAATAGTTCTTTACAAGCTGCAAAAGAGAAAATTCCAGCTGAATATTAGGATTATTGTTTTTTCATTTCTATCTTGAAGATGATCAAAGAATAAGAACACAGAGAAGTTGTAGACCATCCATCCTTAGTAATATTTAAAACCTGATTGGACTGAGCCCTAAGCTACCTCATCTAATCTTGAATTTAGGTCTAAACTTGAAGTTGGAGCAGGTGACTTGCGGAGGTGTCTTGTACGCTACATTATTCCTTGATTGTATCATCTTAAAGCCATGATATAGAAACAATCATTTACGCTGAAGGATGGTATTCAGAGGGGGAAAGGTTTTAGAAAAAGATTCATGAGTGAATTACAGGGCACACACTGTCACCTGCATGTTGACTGTGACGTATTATTGACTACATATAAAAAAATGATAAAATTTTATATAGGATTTTTTTTAATAATGAGATATCATGTAATGAAAATATAAATCAATGTGTAGCAATTCCTCTCCAGTTTATACCTTACCCATTTTGAAAACTTGTTTATTCTAGAGATAACTTTCCAGTACATGTATTTTCAATAACTTTGTATTTTTTTATTCAAACAGTAAATTTCATTCCGTATGTTGTAAGTATGATTTAGAACTATTAGACATCTAGACCAGGACACCAGTGCTGAGTGGAAAGCTGGCAAGCACAAAGAGTAAGAGCTAGAAAACTTCCTAATTTTTTTAATGACTCACAATTTCATGGAGTCTTTGTTCAGCACAAGTGATCAGGTGTTCAGCTTTAAGTCTCATCCAAAGAATACAATTTCCCATACTAAAGCACTTTTCTAATACAATATTGAGATAGTGGCTGAAAACTACTTTAAAAAGAAGAGTATTGCATATTGAAGAAGTTACCCACTTCTGTCAATAAGCAATTTCAATTTTCTGAAAAGTGCTAGATTAAGGTGTTGGGTTTTTTTAAATAAGTATAGTTCCTTTGCTAGGACTATTTATGAATGTTGGATGTCCAGCTGAAAGAGTTTATGGCTTTATTTGCAGAAAAATTTAATCATCAAGAAGTACTCCATGGTTTTAACATCTCCAGAGCTAAGTGTAAATGATCACTGAAATTTTAATCAAGACTTTGTCTGAAGTTCACTTAGAGTTTCCCACACAATGAGCTTGTAAATGTGAGCAGTCATGAACTTAAGGCTGAGCTGTGCTCTTTAGGCTCATCTCTGTCAGAGATGTCCCATCAATAAATGTTCTCAAGATCTCTATCAAACCATGTGATTTTGTTCTTCTGTCATGTTGCTCTTTTCAGACGACTTGAAGAAACAGAACTCCAGTTAGTGATGTAAACAAGATGCTTATCTTGTTCATTCTGCTAAATACATTTTCTCTTTGTAAGTTATAGACATGCTAACCTATTTAAAACATAACTCAGGTGGCTGGTGAACCACAGCGCCTGCCAGCTTCTCAGATGAAGAGGATCCACTTACTCATCTGCTCTGTCTGCATCTGCCTGGTAAATTTGGATTGACTGCACTCTGTCCAAACTGATCATGTAAGGATCTGTTTGAGAAGAATTCCTCTGAACATTCTTTATTATTTTTCTTTTTCCTCTACATTACCATCTTCTTTTGTAAAACATCTTTGTTGCTCTGCATTAATGTGACATGATGTAAGATGAACTGTCACCACAAATCAGAATTTAGAAAGAAAATAATTTCTCAAACCAGAATTCCTTATGTGATTTTTATTTCCTTTGTCTTTTAGCAGATTGAGTATTGTTTTGTTCATCTACTGCCCATGGATAATTCAATACCCAGAATATTCCTCCCAGTGTGAATTACAGACATATTAGACTTGCTTGACAAGGCCCTGAACATGTTGTTCCAGGACTTATCTATTTCACGTGAATCTTGTAAATATCAGTTGATGAAATCTCAGAAAAATATATTTTCACTAATAACCAATTTTTAAATAAAATATATTAAATAAGAAAAGAGGCTATTAATTATGCTTTTCTTCCATTCCATATTCAGACACTGGATGATTGTCAGGTGGTGTAAATCAGTATAGAGACTCTATCTTCCATAAAGAAATGTTTATTTTCACTACCAAATAATCTTAGACCACTTAAAATTGTTTTACCTTTGGAAATTTTGAAAGAGATTGCAAGTTTATAAGATTCGCTTGAACTACATTTTCCTCTTAGTTTTATCAGGGTATATGTGCAGTAAACATCAGTCAGACCCATTAAATGACTTAGATAAAAATTATGAGAATCAGAGGAGAATCAAGATCACTGTATTTACATAGGAATTTCCTTAGGTGGATGAAAGGCTGCCACTTTCAGTGAGGAAAAATGAAGTTGTGAAAAATTATAGCAAGATTGGGAATCCCATTAATCTTACCCAACTTTAGCCATCTACAGGGAAGGATAATTCATCTCAATAATCATCTCAGATATCTGTCTACATGCAGATAAATCATTCTTTGGAGGTGTTTTTTTCTTTGTGTAGACAATGTAGTCTACACTCCAAATATAGATTAGATATATAATGTTATGTGAGATGAATCCAACCTTGAGATGATCATCAAAACAAGCAAAACAACAAACAAAAGAGGAAAATTCGCTGTTACCATACCATGTAAAATTACAATAAGGAGGTATTTTGTGTTTTCCCTCGGATGAGTTATTCTTCCACTTTTAAGAAAAAATATGAAGATACTTCACTGATATAGCTACAAAGTTTAGAACTTACAGACAATTTTTGAAGAAGGGCTCAAACAGAAAGGGGATTGAGAAATTGTAAGTAGGAAACAGTTACTCACTATAGCGAAATACATAACACTGCAGAATATAAAACATTTCTCATTAAGTAAAGAAGTTCTTGATGGGATTTCTTTTGGTTTTTATTTCCTTGTTTAATGATGTATACATATTTTAAACTGAAAATCATCAAATGAAAAAATTTCATATCAATTTCATAGACTGTAAGATTCTCCCTGGAATGTCATGGAGAGTATATACATTGTAGCACAACGTATAACAAAAAAAAAGAGATTTTGATTGTCTGTTTATTTTCAGTATAATAGGAGCATCAGGAAGTTTGAATAATATAATTAAATCTTGGTGTTTATTTTGGGCAAGTTTAATAGCTGCCAACATTGCATTGAATAGACCAGCTAGTTCTCCACTAACTACAGTATAAACCAGTGAATTGTTTTCATATAGTTGAGTTATATCCAGGGATAGAATTACTCTGAGTAAAAATGGTGCTTCAATATCTACAGTTTGTGCCATTTTAAATTGGGTCCAGATATATGAGAAGAATTGTATCCTTGAGTGTTAAATTTTATTTGCTGACTGTTGACTGTCTAGCTCAGAAGAATCCACACAATGCAAATTATTAAAATTAAGTTAAATTAATCCAATCCCTGATTTGTTTGGAATCTCGGCTTAGATTCTAACTATTAAAGCTAGAAAAAATCAAAGGTAATTCTTTAGAAAAGGAAAATGTAGGAATGTGGGAGGACATTACTAAGAGCTACAGCATTCTTTTAGGAGACCTTTAAAAATAAATGTCTAAATACTATCAGTTTGGGGAGGATGAGAAAGGTGGTTTAAGAAGTATTTTGTTCCCCAAGAAAAAATATTTACCTAAGGGAATAGGGGTTCTCTGAGGTATCCTTGATGGTCTTATGCTACTTAATACGGTCTTAACTATGTATGTTTAGAAGTGGTCTTTTAAACATACGCGATATTTCTAGAAACCTGAAACTGGAAAAGTCCTGCTGCCTTACTCCCTGAGCTGTTAGAGATAGATAACAACATTATGTTACAAATCTGTATCAGGGAGACTGCATTATGCTTCATCTTAAATATATTTTAGTTGTGTGTAATTTTTTTGCCATGATTATTTTATGATTTTCACAGAAAATAAACATTATGCACAAATATGTTTTCAGAGAGAATTTTACAGAAATAGTTGAAATGTGTAAATGTGTACAGAACCAAGGCTCAGAAGTGTAAGCAAGTCTGCTAGTTTTTCCATCTCATGTCGTAAGTTTCTATTCTACTAATCCCTTTCCTAAGAAATAAGTCTCTGAATTCCTCTAATTCTGACCACTCTACATTTTTTCAGCCAAGCTATTCCAAACCACTTCAACATGGAGAAATTCCAGCAAGATTTCCCTCAAAGCCAACGTGACTCTTCCTTCATGCATTTTAAATTCATTAATTTATCCTAATAATTATGACCTTGGAAAATGAACTTTTCCCATTTTTTAGCAGGTATTGACATATTTGAAAGATGTTATCAGTTGGCTTTGCAGTCTTCTCTGCTTTAGGAAAATGACCCCAATTATTTTGATCTTTTCTCATAGCTTATTTCTGGACCTCCAGTCACCATTTACTTTCCTCTGTGCTTTTCCCCCTTATATCTCTCAAATGCAGTACTCAGAATTGGATATTGTGCTTTAGCTGAGGCCTTATCATGAAAACCAGAAGATTAATTCATGTACATCGCAGGCTACATTTAGGTGTATATATCCCAGTATGGTTTTGCCATTTCATCTTTCATCTTTTGTTTCAATTTTGTGTCAAAACATCTCATTTAAATAATGGAAAATTCAGTTTAGTCTTGTTTTTTTGTTTGTTTTTTTTTTCTCTACCTCCAGCAGTGTTCCGATAGTTGTCCTGGAGCAAGTTACTTTATTCTTCTGTACCTCATTTTTCTTATTTTTAAAGTGGACATACTGATACTGGCATCACTATGGTTCTTTCAAAGCGAAGGTTAACTATTACAATATGCCAGGTAAAGATTAGCATTTTAGATCATAAACAACATTTTACCACAGTTTTTACTGTTGTCAATTTACTATGTCTCCACATAGTGTTTATATGTTTTAGGAAAGTATGAAAATTTTTAACCTATTTAGCATATATGTACCTTAGAGTTACTGAAAGTCGTGTGCTTTAGTGATCAGTGCTCTTTACTCATTACTCCAAACCACTGAATGACTACTTGCTTAGACTCCAGTCCTCTACTCTGAGACTGGGTATATCAAAAATGTAACTTTGATTTTGTTGTGCTCTTACAATTTGTATCCTAACTGCCTCTATTTTTGCAAAAGTCTATTTTTTCCTCTCTCTACTAGAAAAATCCAGTGACTAAAAAACATGTAAAACTGGGCCAACTGTGTATATGGAAAGCTCTCAAGAACCAGTATGGACACCAGACTTTTGGGATTTATTAGTAGAATGCATTGGAAAAGGAATATAATTTTAATGATAATAAAATCATCGTTTACATTACCCACTGAATTCAGTTGGAAATTAATTTATTAAATTTTTATTTCATTATTCTTCCATGTTGTCAAGAAGAAAAATGAAAGTCCACACACAAGTATTTCAGAGCCCCATTTGAAAACTTAGCAGATAATTGAAGCATGCACGAATGGTCACTTAGGAAATTATGTCTAGGAAGCTGCCTGGATGTCTGAAAGCAATGTTTGTTCCTTAAAAGTAGTGTTCTGGTTTTGAAAAATACCTTTTCTGAAAATAAATAATAATAAAATCACAACAACAACAAAAATCAACCAACCAAACATTTACTATTAGAAAAGTATACCAATAGATTTAAGAAAGTCAGTAATAATAAATCAGTACTGTTAATGTGTAAATATATCATATATTGAAACTTGTGGTTTTTCCTGGTTCTGCTGCCCATTCTAAAAACACTGAGACAGAATCAGTCTTTTGCTTCCTGTTTCCAGTAAGGTTCTGGTTCTTCAGCCAGCTAGTGATCATATCTGTTGATGAACCACTAGCTGTTCTAACTGTCCTCAGTTTGCGTTAGTTAAGCATAGGTGCCTGACTGTTACCTGAAATACAGAGTTAAAGGGAGCCTGCAGATTCCTCATCATGAGTACCACATCGTGGTTCTCCCAACTTGATCATAATATTTAACATTCCATTGCCAGGTCTCCTTAACTAAGCTGCTATACCTGATGGCTTCAAAAACCTACCTCTAACACTTGATCATAATCAAAAGCAACATTAATATAAAGTTTCTTCACAACACATTAATAAGATATTCAAAAGCAAGCTAATGATGAATGACAGCAAATGACAAATGACAGCGTTTATTATACTGAGCCTAGAGACTGTGTCCTGGTCACCATGACAGCTTTTCCTTCATCTTATCCCAGCTGCTCCGCACAACTTCCCCAGGAGATAAACAAAAGAGGACCATCCCCTTTCCTTCTCACTGGCTAGCCTAGCTCCTTTTGGTCTCTTCTTAGAGATACCTGAGCACATCTGAATTCTCTCTTAAACTTTCAAAATGCTACAGACTAACACATATGTAGATGTGTCATCTCAGGGTATTCCACTAGATTCACACACAACTTCTTCCCTGGGGCCTCCCTCCTTCTTGCTGAAGCTTCAAGATGTTCCTTCCCCACTTCAAAAAGTGTTTAACAGTTCTTCAGAGCTTCAGGCCACAGAATGTATATATTTGAATGGCTATCAACTATTTTTCCTATACATTAGAATGGAAGAAAACTCACTATTTATAAACTGAGATGTTAGGCACCAGCTGAGCCAAAGTATGCATGGATTGAGCAAAAGGCTCTAGCTATCATTTTCAGTGTGTAGAGATGTTGATAATTTCTCTCTGGGAGGAAACTGCCCATAATCACTGATCACCAAACCTCTTACTCTGATTTAAGGAGTGGAAGAGGGAAGGTAGTTTTATTTTTAGCTGTTCTGACAATTCAAAGCAGGAAGTATACTGGTTGATGGGTTAGAAATGATGTACAGAGCACTGATCTTCAGCACAACGGTTTCTGATCCTGGTATACTTCACTGCAAGATTGTGTAATTATTCTGTTGTGGATATGAGATGCCAAAGGCCAGAATACTATCCAAATCAACCAATTACTTGAGACAGTGAAGTAAATCTTCCAGATCAAGGAGAGATAACTTTTGGTCTGAAATTTTAAGCCTTGTATGAGAAAGATGAACAAACAATAGTTTTTTTTTAAAAAAAATACCTCCTGAAATAATATTTTTGAAGGGTCGATACTCTCTCCTGTGGTTTGTAAGACTCATTGATCTGGAAAAGTAATGTCATGAAGTTTGAAGAGACTTTTATTAAAACTCTCTGAGTGTGGTCCATAAGTGAAGTTGTTAAGTAAGCAGTGATAAATGAAGACAATGGCCTCTGTTAAAGAAATCCATGTGTAACTGTTTATTCTTTGCTGTTAAATTTCTGAATAGATACAATATAAAGGGAGGCTGGGTAATTCACAGATGCTTTCTTATGATACCACAATCTGATTACAGTCTATGTTTGAAACCACATCTTTATTCTCAGTTAATGCGAGAAGACTGGGTAGCTTTGTTTCACTTTTATGTTATATACCTTATCTGGGAATAAGTTTTACCATATGTCTTCATTTCAAAGACACAGTTTCAAGAAATACTGTATTCTGCTTGCTTGTTTTATTTTTTTGGACTAACATAAACATTTCATTTCTGTTTCTTACTGTTATCATCTGTGATGGACAAGATCTGCCTCAAAAAATTTCCTAAACCAATAAAAAAAATAATGTATCAAAATGTATCCAAAAAGCAGAAAGTATATTTATTCCCTTAAATCTTACTGCATATGTATCTCTATGTCCTGTACCAAAGTTGAATAGATTTAAAAAAAGATTTTCATAAGGATCATGTGGAAGAGTGGAATCTCTGAAACCTCCAACAAGAAAATGTATTTATATTTACTAAGTAAATGGCTAAGTAGACAAAAAATAAAATGTAGTTTGAGTTCTATATGTAAAATTGAAAACTCAGTCTAAAAATATTGAAATTCTTCTCTCTCTTAACTGTATTGTGTCAGCTGAAAAATAGGATATGAGATTTTAGCCACACTTCTCTGTTTTCACCTCATGATAGGAATCCACAGACAAAAGTTTTGCAACATGCAAAATTGTACCATCTGTGAACTCCACCATGATCTGGAAGACAAATGCAACGTCACTAAATTCTTCATTTTTGTTGCTATCTGACTGAAAAACTTGATTCTTACGGGATGTCACCAATCCAGTTACACTCAATCTCTCCATACATATACATACATAGACCTGCATACAGCACTAAAGGAAATGGATTTGTGCTGTCACTAGCATGCTTTCTGTGTGCAGTTTTTTCATTTCACCTCTCCAAAGAAAAATTTCCTGCAGTACTTCATGAAGTGAGTGGTTTGAGCTTGCACTGTTTTGTGGGAAATGGTGCAAGAAATCCATCGTAGCTCTTCATCTTCACATTTCACCAGGATTTGCTAATTAATAAGGATATATTTTCCATAGGACAACTCCAGCTCCCCATAGCAGTAGCTTGCAGAGGCTTACCTTCCCTATTTCATTACAGGTGTGATGTTGTATGCCTACTTTGTCCTCTCATCCAGTTGAGGCTGTGTCCAATCCTGACTGCTATTCCTGCTGTAATTTCTAATAGTTTGATCTCTAAATCAATCTCATCTCTACTTAGGCTCCCATGGTCCCCTTACAGAAAAAAAAAATAAAATTGTTTACCTTTCTCAGCATGTAGATTCTGTAAACATCAGATCATATTGTGGAGTGTCCCATCCACCCTGTGTACACTATTTATGGAGCCTTTGGTGACTGGTAGGATCATGGGGTGGGATGTTTTAATATGCAATATGTTTTATGGCTCAGACTCCCTGAACAACTTCAACGCATTCACTTTATCTTTCTAATATTCTGGTTGAATAAAAGAGTAAACTTCCTTTAAATTATTAAGAAACATTTGCTTAGTGCTATGCTTTTTAAGCACCTATGTGGCCTTTGGGTGGATTGTTATTGTCCCCATTAACAATTTGCTTTATTTATATTTTCAAATATACTCCTAAATCATAAGAAATCTTCCTGGATTCCTAAATTCCGTTCCCATTACAGAGCTGTGTACAACATATTAAGGGTTACATATAGCATATATTGCAAAGGCAGTGACTTGAAAATTATGAAGGGCTAGATAAGATCAGCCACTTAATTTTTATACTGTTGATAATGTTTATGTTGTGTCTTTTTAATTAAAATTAGGGAGGGGGACAATAAAAAGATGTCTTTTAAAGGAAACGCCTTTTTTAGCCTGTATTTTCCTGTCAGGCTTTTGCAAGAGTTGTCCTTGACGCCAAATGCCAAAACATCTTTTTAATATAAATTATTAAGGAAGAGCATTGCATATATTTTGCATTGGATAAATTATGCACCCGTTTTAATCTAGATGAGAAATAAGGAATTCCTATTCCACCGTACATCTGAATTTTGTATGGAATTCTGCACATACTGTGATGTTGGGCCCAATATTTTATGCATCAACATATCTCATGTTTTCTTTATAAACTGCAGAGAATTGGCACACTGAGTTATGTGTTTTATAAAAGGGAAGAAAGAATCCAAAATTAAAATAATGTAATCAAATTGGTGGGGAGGTTTGTTTGGATTTTTTGCCTTTTTACTGCTTCTTCCTTCCCCATTGAATTTTCAGAGTGAAATTCCATTCTCTTACGAAATTGAACATGAGCAAGTGTAGAGTCCTGCACACCTACGGAGAAATAACCCCGTGTTTCGTTACAGCTTAGGGGCAGACCTGCTGGAAAACAGCACTGAGGAGAAAGACCTTGGAGTCCTGGTGGACAACAGGCTAGTGAGTCAAAAATGTGGCCTTGTGGGTGCATCAGGAAGAGGATAGCTAGCAGGTCTAGGGAGGTCTTCCTCCCCCTCTGTGCTGCCCTTATGATGCCACATCTCCAGTACTGTGTCCAGTTCTGGAGTTCCCCAGACAGGGAACTGCTGGAGAGGTACAGAAAAGGACTATGAAGATGATCAGAGGACTAAAACATAACTCTTATAAAGAAAGGTTGAAGTACTTGGGGTTTTTTATCCTGGAGAAGACTGAGGGGCAATCTTATCAACACAATATATTTATAAGATGGGTGTCAGAAGGATGAGCCAGTATTTTTTCAGTGGTGTTCAGTAGCAGGACAAGGGGCAATGGGAACAAACATAAACACAGGAATTTCCATTGAAACGTGAGGAGAGACTTCTTTACTTTGAAGTTGGCAGAGCACTGGAACTGGCTGCCCAGAGAGGCTGTGGAGTTTCTGCCATCCTCTGCAACCTGCTATAGATGATCAAGCTCTGGCAGAGGGGTTGGACTAGATGATCTCCAGAAGTCCCTTGCACTAATGTTCTTTGATTCTGTGATTCTGAATCATTTTGAATCTCCTTAGTCATATGCAGATTACAAATTAATTTCTCAGTGAGAGGCTGAAGAAACAAAAAATCCAGTTTACAAAACCTGATAATTTAAATGCTGCTCTGCTCTCCAGCTACAAACTTTTGCTCATTTGAAGTAAACTCAAGGTAACTTTTTCTTTTTTTATGTGCTGAATAATGCGGCTACCTTACTAATTTTCACTATGTTTTTAGTCTTGTCAGGACTGCCTCTAGCAATAGATATTGATATGAGAAACATAAAAGGTTAACACAGAAGGGCAGATACACAAATAGGGTTTGATCCAAAGCCTGTTTGAGTCAATGAGAGATTTTCCATTGACTTCAGGACACTTAGGATCTGAGCTATCGGGCATTAACATATCGATACAGTGAAATGCTGAGCAGCTCATATGAAATGTCAGTTGTCCTCAGCTCCCACCCATGTCAGAAAGAGTTAAGGGGGTTCAGCACACTGGAGATCTGGAGTATTTAAAAGTTAATAAGAAAGTACATGGGTGAAAGAAGAACAAGGGGACAGAGACTACATACTTTACTTACAGCTTCTGAGAAACCCTGTTAAAGCCAATCAGATCAAGCAGGCACAACCGCTTAGGTGAATTAAGCAAAGACTGAAGAAAGAGGCACAGGGAGATAGCAGCTGAAACAGGAGAGAAAACACAGCCAAAACTACACTTTAACAGGAGAGTGGAGAAAAGAGGAAAACTTAGAAGAGAGCTGAGATTAGACCTGGAGGAGGAAGATGAATACTTGCGGGTTTTGCCTCTTGAACACTTAGTATAGCTTAAAGATTTTTTTTTCACTTTCTTTTTAGCAGTTTTTACTTTTCATTTTGAGCAAGCCCTAATATTGTATAAGGTCTCTGGGACATTCACAACCTTCTATTTCACACACCGCTCCTGGGATCTTCCCTAGGGCCTAAATTTGAGAGTCAAATGAATTTTGTTCACAGCTGGTGGCATGACATGAAGACTCTTTTTTCCTTTACAGATTTAACCCTTTGCTATGTTTTTTTCTGTTCTCTTTGCTGCTGTGCCAGAAATGCTTTCCATTTCTGACGTGGGTTTTATAGAGATACAGCTTCACAAAACTCATGTATTATTAACAGACCACACGCAAAACAGGTAATGCTGAGGAAAGGTAGAAGACTTGATCTGAGTTAAATTTCATCTTATAAGTCATTAATCCTAAAAAAAAGTCAAGAACAGGATTCCTAAGTTCTCAGAAAACATACTAGAATGAGCCACTTGAGGTCATATAGTCATAGTCACATAGTCATAGATTTGACTAAAGGCAGGGTCAACAATTTCTAAACTATATTGTAATTCTGCTCGTATAGACAAAAAACAGAGACACATTTTACATTTCATAAAGAACTACAGCTAATTAAATGAACTCATTAAGCCAGTATCTTTTTTTATAATAAATAAAACAGTTGAATGTGACTACATAAGTATTTATAGGAATAAAGATAAGAAAATAATTGCAAATATTGAAATTTGACTGAAAAAATTACTTTACTATGGTGCTAGCTCTCCTAGAAACATCCTGACATATGCCACATGTGATAGCTTAAACTTTTATTCATAAGCTTTGATCATGTGGAAAATAGCCTTTTTTTTTTTCAATCTTTGAGAGTAATTCTTTTTCCCTGGGCCAAAATAAGATCTCTGTGCATGTTATGTTACATGGAAGACATGAGCATAATAGCAACACTTCACAATATGCCTTGAACTGTGCATTGTTTTTGTTTGCATTACACTGCCAACGTGTAATAGTAGAAAAGTCAAAAAAAAAGTCTGAAAAATAAAAGAGAGACTGTTGAACTGATACTGCTTTTGGAACCTGAGAAAGGAAAATAGTCCTAAGAATCTGAAATTAATGACATCTCCAGCCTTAAAGAAGGAAAGTCATTTCAAAATGCTTCTCTGCATCTTTCAAGTCTTCTCAAAATGAGATTTAACAAAATAATGGAAAAAAAATAAAACAAAAGAACTTTCTTATTTTAATTTCAAAATATTACAGTGAACAGGACATAAATACTGTTCACTAAGACCTCAGAGATTGCATTCTTCATTGCAGGATCAAACTGATTTTGTGGAAGTTTTATCTTAAAAAATGCATTTTATTGTGATGTTTCTTCTAAAATTCATGTTAACTATGAAGAAGGTATTTTAGGAACAGGGTAAAATTTTCACAGGCAATCATGGCTAAACCATTTGACGATTCATAGGTTCAACCGTAAGTCACTAAAATGGTGTTAATTTCAACTGATTCATAATCTGACTGCTTTAAAGTGGCTATAGATGTTCTCTCTTGTCCTGCTTGAAAACATAAAAACTCTATAGGTGAAAAACACCTGGAAAGAAAAATTCAGTTAATGAAGTATGAAATCAAATAAGTCACACTCTGGACTTATCTTTCATCTTTCCCTCTTTTTCTATATGTCTCTTCCTTTGTCACTATCCCTCTCTTTCTCTTCCTCTGTCTCTATTCTTCTTTCTCTATCCCTCTTTTTGCTACAAAGGGAATATACATGACTACTTAGATGATTTGCTTGTCTAACATTCAAACTAAAAAAGGTATTTTTTTAGACTTTTTTTAGATCTGGTAAATACTGCTCAGGTTTTTCTTAAATGGTATTGCAAAGTTAACAGAAAATACTGACATTTCACATCTACTATAACATAAATTTGATTGTCATATAGTTATATAAACACCTAAAATCTACTCAATATTGCACATGAAGGATCTAAAGACTCTGATAATTTTATTAGTGTCTAGTGGGATTTCTTTACCATTAAAAGAAATCAGTCTGATAATTATTTATTCCAACTATTTGGCAAATGATGGTATTAAAGAAACATTCACAATTAATTCAAGGAACAAAACCTTTAGAAAAACGTATCACAAATAAGCTCAGGAGAGTATTTAAAACAGCTGATCTTAATGAGATTTGTGTTTATATTTGGAAGATACAGTGTTTTAGCAGATATGAATATGTTAATCACTTGTAGCACACTGCTATATTATCAGAGTATGTTTGTGCTATTTTCACACAGGAGGTTGATGCTGTTCCTGAAAAAGGATTTGAACTCTCTGATTTTCCTTTAAAAATTCTCATATCTAATCCTTCCTACTCAATAAGTTGTAACTATAAACTTTTCCTGACTTCTCATTTTTATTTTTTTTTTTCTATGAAAACAAAAGACAAAAGGCGTGCAGACACTGTCTTTCTGAAGCATGTTGCCACACTTGTGCTTCTGGACACTTAAAAGCAGATGTCAGATGAGAGCTGATCTGTTACTGCTGTACTTGCTCTTTCCCATGCATCCGTTTTATGTGCTGTCTCTGTTGTCCAGGAAGGTATGATGGGGAGGTCATTAAGACATCTCTGCTTGAGAAGCATTAAGGAATCCATTTTAAGTCAGTAAAGAACCTTTGTTATCATTGTTCTGCAGTACGATTAATAATTTTGAAGTTCCTTCCCCCCCCCACACGCTCATCCTCATAGGTTGTGTTAGTGGGAAACATTGACCTTGAAGTGTAAGATAATACCAGAACATATCTGTGGTATCCATGTGATTAATACAGCAGTCCCGGAGTCACAAGGAGACTTATGGAATACAACTAAGATGCCTGAATACACCAACGATCTCTTCGCGTTGTTCACCTTCTTACTAAATAATTTATCAGCTTAATGATAATGACATTCAAATATCATAATTACAGCCAACTCTTTAAAAAACATCAATTCAAAAGCAGAAAATGTGATAGATCTTTCTTTCTCCCTCTCTCTGCACTTTCCACCATTAGCTATTAATGCCAAAATATGGTCTTTATTCATTCTACTGACATAATATAAAACCAACGTAGATTTCCCATTTTTCATAAAATTTCCATCCGCACTATTAGTTTCACTGATAGCAGGCTGGGAAATGTTGTTAGGCTACAAGATGGACGACACTGCAAAACCTCAGCATGTTAAGAAGCCATAAAATTTTATTCAGTTCATTTACTGCTACAGTCCAGTAACCCTATAGTAACAGTGTGCTATTTTTATTGTGTATTTATTTAAAGGTTGAATATTCCCTCTGCTGGGCCATCTAACCAAATTACTCTGGTTTCCTAATGAACTCTATTGTAGGAAGTCAAGGATGTGTTTCTGATACTCGGGTTCTCTTTCTTTCAGATATTCTTGGGAGAGTAGTCTATTGTTTCATAAAAGATGAGTTAAAAAGAAAAAAATACAAAGCAATAAGCTGTGAATGGAAAAAGTTCGCCTTGAGGAGGAATGCAGGGATAAAATCACTGGCTCTGTAAAAGAAAAATTAAGAATTTTACCCAAAAGTGTAGAGACAGTATTATCCACCCTTTTCTAGTGGTATCTTGAACTCATTTCAGCAAGTGTGAAGACCTCATTCATCTCTCTAGATTCAGGTTTCTGTCCTACAAACCAATTAGTTCAAATCCTGTAATTTCAGGCAGCAACTGGAAAAATAATTATAAATATAAAAAAAAAATATAACATTTGTTTATATTTAGTAGCAAATCCCCCCAAAGGAGAAAGAAGGTGACCTAAATCCTATTATTTTCAAACCTATCTTTGGGCAAAACACTCCTTTTTGCTTGTTTCTTTCTTTTAATATATTAT
>NW_009736563.1:0-15469 GCF_000703405.1 Apaloderma vittatum | reverse complement strand
TGATCCTGCGGGAGGAGGCTGAAGCGCTTCGCTTAGAAAACAGGGATGCTGTGGGCTGACTTTAGCCCGATTTGTGTGTAAATACAGAGTTTGCCTCCAGAGCTTGCAAGCTGGGACCTTTTACAAGACCTAAACATACTCCTGGAAGGCATGAAGCGCTCCCCTGACAAAGCCTGTTAGCACTCGTGAGAAGGCATTTAAAGGCACGTCTGGCAGAGCACGGCAAGTGCCGAACGCGTGGGGAGGAGCTGGCTCAGGGCAGCGGCCGGTGCCTGGAGCGGGAGGGGCCGAGGGGCCGCTCAGCCCGGGCAAGGGGGCGACTGGATCCTCCCGCTCCCCCCGTTACCTTACCCGGCCCATTAAAGAACTGTTTCTGGAAGCTTGGACAATTTTTAATGCTCAGTCTGGATTCTTCCGTATCACATTTCTGCACTAGGCCAAATTTCCACAGTAAATTTCATCCAAGAGAGTTTTTCAGTTTGGAGGAGTTCATATTCAGGAAGGATTTCTAAGCTCAGTAGCAGAGATCCCCTCAGGTCCCACCCATCAAAGGCACATTCAGCTCAAAACACAAGATTTTCACTGTGACCGCAATGCTAGGTTGCTGCACACTGGACCAGGAATAGACCAGGCTAGACCTGTGAAGAAAGCTGGCAGGTTGCATCGCACAGCTAAGGGAAAGTGTAGGACTTAGGTTCTATAGGTCTGAAGAAGCACATAAAAACACTCACTAAGTATTATTGACTAAAATAGTGCAATACAATGCTTTAACACTGTGGTAATACCAGAAATCAACCATCAATGCCCATCTGGGCTAGGATCTGTACAAGTTACAGACCCTGCAATATCCCTTTCTCATGCACTGAACAGAGATGTGTGTCACTGTTACAGTCTGACTCAGAATGATAATTAGGACCGTCAAAGAGAAGATTCAAAAGCACATACTTTGCAAATGATGACAGAAGCCCAGTCTCATCTCAGACCTTGACTGCTCTCCAGATCCTGAATCAAAGCCCTCTGCTCCTAGAGCGGCACTGGACTAGGCTCCCATCAGAGCATTTCTGTCATTCATGTAGAGCATCACTGGGGCTGCAGGAACCTCTGGAGACCTTAAAGAAGGGATAGCAAGAGCAAGTTGCTCAGGGCCATTTCCAGTTGGGTTTTCAAAATCTCCAAGGATGGAGCCACCACAAATGCTCGGGGAAGCCTATTCCAGTGTTCAATCATACTTACAGCAGAGTATTTTTTCTTATATCTAAATGAAATTTCCTGTGTTTCAGTTTGGGCCCACGGTCCATTGTCCTATCACTGGGCACAACTGAGAAAGAGGTTGGCTCTGAGCCTCCTGAGCCTTCTCCAGGTCAAACAATCCCAACTCCATCAGCCTCTCCCCATGTGGCAGATGCTCCAAGCAAGAAAGCACAATTGCAGCAACTCTCTCCCCAACTGACAATATATTGTATCATATCCAGATTGTAATATGTAGTCATATTCAGATTGTATCATCTGAAGTGATTTGGCCATCCAAAGAGATGCACAGACTTCCACTGAAGGCATACACTCAAACTACTCTAGCTCCTCTGTCAGCAAAATGGCTATTTTCAACTGAGTGACTAGTAAAAATTATTTAAAAAATGCAAAGGAAACATTACTTTGTAACTCCGTAGAAATGGCACTGTGGTTTTCCACCTTTATCTAGTAATTACCAAGGGACATGAGGGTGCTTTGTTGAAAAGCAAAGTGATGGCTTTCAGAGTTTGCAAATGTATTCAGTGATCTGAAAACCAAATAATTTTCTTGCACACCAACACTGGTAATGAACGTCCTGCTACCCAAAATACCACCCTATCAACACCTACACAGATCCTCTGATTTAGAAGATATCTTAAGTAACACTTTATGAACACACCAGTGTTAAATCTCCAGAATCACCTGTGCAAACCCATGGAAATTGTGGCTACACAATGAAAAATAAGGTCGCAAATAATGTTACCTGCTTGCTCAATATGTCTACTAACTTGAACACACTGATATGCCCAGAGAGTTTAATATATTAACTTTTGTTGGTTATACTTGAGTACAGATTAACATAGCTAAGGGACAATTGAGATGAATCCTCTTCCTTCTTCTGCATTACTACCACTGTAAAATACCTTTCATGTAGCTGCAAATCTACTGGTTACTGAACAGAACTAACCTCTGCTGGAGATATTCCACATAACCCAGAGAATGGGTTGTGCAGCTCAACACGTACAGCACTCGGGCGCTGGCAGCTACAGCCATGCTTTTACTAGAAGTCGCTTAGTTGTGAGTACTAGCAGCAAAACCTTGCAATAGGTGAGCAGATGCTGCCTTTACCTTATGACTTTTCAGGGTAGAAGCACATTTTAAGCATCTGAGTATCCTGGCAGTGTGGTGGTGAGAGATATAGAGAGAGATGTTGAGAGATCGCTGAAAGCTCTCCTTGGCATCACATCCAGTAACTTCCATTTCCTGCATGAGACTGAACCAGCCCTGGAACTACTTAGGGTCAGTACGTCCCATTTCAGTTTGAAAATACCTCTTTGCAAAATGCCTCTTTCACAAACAGACAAACTACCAGGAATAAATTTACATAGAAGGATGCTTTATGGGAAAAATTTGCCAGCAAGATTCTAAAAGTGAACTTTTTCTATGGACAACGTTAAAAAAAAAACTCAACTGAATATGAGTAACACACAAATTTTCTTATGGAGCCAATACAGAATCTGACATTTCCACCCACACAGAGCAGCTCAGTGACGGGCAATAAGACAAAGCAGCAATATGAGCAACATGAGGCTCCAGAGGAACAATGTATTTCTTCTGTTAACAAAAAAATATATGGCTCTTTTTATTCTTTTAATAAGTCTCTGATGATATATTATTTTCTATTTCCAGTTAAACAAATCAGAGCAGAATTACTGTTTTCATTATCAGTTTACACTGAAGATTATTGGCTCCCATTAAGAGGCATAGTATTTGTAATGGGGCTTAGGTCTAACATTTCACTATATTGTAAATTCTGCAACTTGTAAACAAATGTCAGTCACATCTCTACCCATTTCAAACCTAAACATATAAATCAACTTCTCTTCAGTGTTCATGAATGTTATTTTACTTACTTGATCTACGAAGTCCTTATGCTCATTGTTTCTCGTAATAAAATACTTTTCCTGCACACCATGCATTTTTCCCTGCAGTGTTCTTGCTCGTTATTATAAGTAATGTTCTTTTTATCTGTTTCCACATACTGAAAAACTGAGATCAGGCTTGCATTTAAAGTATCTGAAAACATGCGAACAGGCAGTAGGAATTACTAAGATGAGAAACTACAAAACCTGAAGGCACAAAGGGAGGACAAAGTTTGAAGAAATCAGACCACTCACAGTAGTCAAGGTGGGGCAGTCCTAGGAGTAACATCATCCACCTCAGACTCTTCTACCAAAAGATCATGTTTGTTTCTCAAATGTTCATGTTAATTCATTTCCAAATTGTCCAACACAACAACAAAAACCAGTACCGAATTTCAGGAGAAAGTTTAAGCCAAACCCAGCCCTGCTTTGAGTCCTGTGACTTAACAAATACATACAGCCTGAATTCAGAACTGTGCTTTCCTGGAGAAAACACCATAATGTGCATGGAAAGTAACATTCAGACAGAGCACATCAGCATGGGAAGGAATCTCACCACAACCCAACATATGGGACTATAGCCACTAAAATGCTTGCCTGAAGGAGCTGTAGGGCTTCTCTGCCTATGCTCCAAACTGCTTCTCACTGCTGGTTCCCCTCGTTTTGCTCAGCCTGGGACAATAGTGAGGAGGGCATTTATGTTCTTTTCCTTGGGAGATTGCTCCACAGACAAATCAGTGCCATAGTAAAGGATTTTTGCCTTCTACGTAGCTGACGGAATTTAAAATACCGAGGGCTATAAAAGTTGATCACGTATGTTTCAAGTTGGGGTTAACTGCTTGTAGTCATTGCTGTGGAGGAGCTCATCCATTTTACAGAATTACATTGGCGCCACTGACTTCCTGTCACACACAGATTAGGGACAAGAAAATAAGCATAGAGCAGAACAGGAAAAAAAAGCCATGTTAATTTATTATTCACTTCAAAATATGAGAGATTACGAAGATTCTGGAAGAGAAGAAGCATTTGTCAGTGCCTTAGTGAACCTTCCTGCAAAGCTCTTCTAATCTGCCTCCATTCCTTGTCTATTGAGGAATGCCAGGCGTGCAATAAATTTCACACATTCACAGCATGAACGTATTCTTGTCATGATTTCTGGGAGACTGCACAGATCAGACATGTTTGGAAGCAGCCAGCAGCATCCGCAGTGCAGCTGAACCACTCAGATGAGACATGTGGGGGTTCACAATTTAGAGAAAGGAGAGCAGATACTCGCATTAACCTGCTCTGTCCATAGAGCGCAGAAGACACAAAATAGCCCATTCTAAGAGGTGTCACAGTTGATGGGAGGTGAAAGTACCCAACATCTTCCAGCAGGTATCCAACCTATCTGGATCAAGGCATACTCACTTCTCTCTTAAGGCTCTCCATATCTGTTGCTTCTAACAAAATGAAACTGCAGCTACACACATTGATTTTCACTAGCTGCAAAGCAGGCTGAAATTTTCAAACGAATTTTTCTGCATCAGATCAGATGGCCATGACGCTGTCACTAACAAGTGAGAAACTCCACGTGAATGTTTATTAAAAAGTCACCGTGGCCTTAACATGCTTCAATTAATTTTGCTCTTTTTCTCATAAGGTAAGCTTTCGCTTAAGCCATAGGTTCCCCTGCTACTTCAATTTGCTGGAAATCCTGTAATGTAAGCTTAATAATACTTACACTCATTAATACGTATGGCTGCTTTGGTTTTTATGCAAATTCCTATCATCATAGTTATATAAGTGCTTATGCAATGAAAATATACATAATACACAAACCTGCCCATGTCACTGAGAATTATTTACAAGAGCTACAAATCAAAGTTGCATCCTGTTTTGTTTTATATTTAAGGATCTACTGCACACATAAAATGTCACATATGCCCAAAATTGGCTTTCAGTCACTGCCCAAAAAAATCTCAAATCAAACCAGAATTGAACTGCGTGCTGAAGGCTATTCTTTAGTCAGAGTCCATGCAAAATTGTATTAGAAGCTTTGAAGTTAAAACATGAACATTGGCTACCAGAGAGGGCCCTAAAGACAAAGACATTTACTGGATGTAAATGTTCAGTGAAGACAAAGGTCACCTTATACTTTCCCAAAATCTCCCCCTGTTAGAAACTCCATAGGCTTTTCTCAAGTTTTGCTTAAGAGCTGAAATCTTTTCAAGGAAGAAACGGGCAATGAAGTTTTGTTAACCGTGGTGATTGGTAATGTTGTAATGGCCAACTTATGGTAACCTCACAGGTCATGGGACTGCAGAACCTCTGCTGTTAGGGCAGAGGAATCTGATTCATCACAACACCAGAGCATATGGGACACAAGCAGAACTGGCTGGCAAACCAAGCCTCCAGTTTGCAGGAAATGAGGTTTTATCTGAATTGGTGGCTTTGGTCCAAATCAAGCAGGAAACAAGACTCTATTGAAAATGCCCACAAACTGGAAATTCCCAGAAAGGTCACTTCAGAAACATCAAAACACTTCCAAAACACAATTCCCAAATTCCCAAGCCTGCAGCTGATCAGTGACATAGTCTCTGGCAATAGCAGCAGCATCTGCAGACACCAGCTCCACACAGTAGCTCTGGGAGCTCCCAAGACCTTCTGGCTCCAGTGCAGCCTCGATGCTGAGGGCTACCCCGGGAAGCCCGCCCGAAACCACAGCTCCATGTCAGGGAGTGCAGGAGCTCTGGTAGTCCTGCTTCAGTCAAGCCTCTTTCATTTCCATGTCTGAAAGTACCAAGTGGAGTTCGCACTCCCAGGATTTTCTTGCCTTTAGCTTTACAGCAGGTTGGAAGTGGCAGCCCATGACCACTGGCTCGAGACTCAAGCCTCCAAGCCCCGGCCAGTCCTTGGTGCCATCAAACACATGCTCCAAGACAGAGGAGGCTGCATTGCCTTGGCTCACCTGACAAGAAGTGCTCCAGAGGAGCTCACTTTGGCAAGAACCCACCAAATGGGATAACTACAATCAAAACATCGCAGGCCCAGCAGATGTGCTATTTCCAGCTACACTTTGTTTTACCAATAAATCTCTAACTAGCATGGAATAACAATACAAAACCCAAGGGACTTGCCATTACTTACCTTCATATAGAGTCATTTGTATTTATGAAACACAGCACAAAAGAGCACTTATTCAGATCAACTTTAAGATCTTGAGACAAGTGGCTGACACTATTATTTACAGATAGCAAGTATTCAGCAGCAACGCCTTCAGCTACTCTGTGTGCCCTGGCTGCTCCCTCCCACCTCTGTACCACAAGGTAACTCCTCAGATCTCTTGGCAACTGTTCACAGAGTTGAGATGAAAAACTCTCAAACTTTTAGCATAAGCCAGAGTTCTTCTTTTGTGTAGAAAGGTAAATCATGTACTGAGAACAAGGCAAAGCAAAGACAAAGCGTGACCTCTGTATTTGCACATCTGCTTCGGTTCACACTCCAAGTGAGATTTGTTATTAAAAACTTCAGGTAACTGATATGCATTCTGAAGAATGTGAAAGAACAACACCGCTTCCCAGGAACCACAGCAGGATGGCATGACACTTGCTTTTGGTTCTGCAGTGATGATTAAGGAGTTTGGAGGAGTATCAGTTGTTTTCTGAATCTCAAGTATTTGATCTAGTGCCCTGAGGCTCCCTTATTTATTTCTCACTCCTTTTAACAAAGAGGGTTTAAATAAAGTTTTTCCTCTATAAACTAATCCTTTTTCCCCCCTGTGTCGAACATAGTACTTACTTGGATCATGGAAGTATACTTTAATGCAACACTATAATTACTTTCTCTTTTGCGGTTTACACTTAAATGGTTATATGAAATAAAAAAGAAAAAAAAGAACGCATTACTACAGGGGTCTGAGCAGATGGTGATGGTGTGTGTGTCAGCTGGGCTGGTTTGTATATCTTGATCTAGGTTCTTCCCCAGACTCTTTTTTCACTTACCCTTGTTCACAACAGTACCTTTGAAATCTGGTCACAACAGTAGAAAGTTAGATGGCATCATCCAAAGCAGTAGAAACTGAACCTGAATCAGCACATACCTTTTTGCCCCACTGCATTAGCTATTCTGACCCAAAGTGACTTGAAATGTTAAGAACCCTTTCAAAGTACTGCCAACTGCAATTTTTTTCCTATTAGTAGATCCCAACCAATTAACTATATCATCACCATCATGGGGTTTCTGGGGAAGGGGCTGCTGGCTCCTACTTGCAGTTTCACACAGGTTGCAGGCTGCGAAAGCACCACTGCTCACCAGCATCTGCTCTGGGAGTCAGCTGCGGAGGCATGTTGGACAAGGGCTAAGACAAAAATCTGCCAAAAAGACAGATTTTCTGGACTTAATAAAGAAGGCAGTAGTTACTTTTTCTTAATTAGCAGAACGTTAACAAGTACAAAACTATATGGTAAGGTTGATGCTGCATAAGCCCCTCCCTCACATTGTATCTGGATGAAAACAGAGCAGCACAGCCCGTAAGTCCCGGCAGCTCTAAATCCCCACAAAATCTAGCAAAGCCACTGAAGCTGGGCAGTGCTGGGGCTAGACTGCGACATCTTACTGGTCCCCAAACACACAAAGGGGGAAATGACACTCCCTTCATTCCCACACATGAACCAACAGTAAATCAGATCTGTTTTATAGGGCCTGAGTCTTTCCTTGCACCTTCTGGTCACGTACTCACATGAAGTGGCTGCAGCAAGCGGGTAAAACACTATCAGACAGCCCTGACAGCTGCTGACAACCAGCCTGTACAGACTTTTCAGATTACAAGAGGTATATGGATAGAGATGATCTAGGGACAAATTTATCTTTTATAATGTCTTCCTTTTAAAATTATTTAGCACAGCCCCACAGACAAAGGTCTGTATTTATCCAAGGAATCTTAATGGGTTGGCTGAATTTCATTCAGAGATTTAGGTTAATGCATCTCATCTATCCTGTAAATTTAGCAATTATGCACCTGGAAGAAAAGCTTGATTTCCAGAGCCCCTTAAGTCTGTGCCAGTGAAGGTACCAATCATAGCTGTAGTTTACAGAAAAGAAACATTAGAGCAACAGCTCTACAATTTACAATCCAGAATTATAAACTAAGTACTCTCCAGGCAAACATTTCATTGGTAGAACTGTGGGAATAGAGAGATCATCTCCCTTAGTACAAAAAAAAAAAAGAAAAAAGAAGAAGACGTGTGACTCCAAACATGTATTTTGAAAATACCAAAGAACTGTGACATTTTTGCTCTGCCAGAAAAAAGATCACATCTTGATTGAATACTTTTGCTTTCTCACTTCCTTTTCCAAGCTGAAATGTCAACTATTTTAAGTAAAATCGGAATATTACTCAACCACAAATCAGAAAAGAACCTTGATGCCAGAGCTGTCATCAAAAAGGCACTTTCCCCTTATATACTTGCAGTTTCACTATTAAGAAAACAGAGATTAAACCATTCCAAATGCTTTACTGCTTAATAACACGATGACTAGCATGTTATTAAAGCTCAACACTGACATTCCAGTCATTATATCTGCAAACAATAAGACATTATGCAATGAGAAAACAATCCTTTTATTGAAACCAAGCACATCTAATTGTGACAGGTGAGTGTTTTATCCACAGAGATGAAATCCACATACATACTATTTTTATGCAGTCTTCATGTTCCATTTACACAACTTGCTAGTTTAAAAGGGTTTAACAGTCAATCAAGAGTTCAGGTATGAAACTCCATAACAGAAGAAAATGATGTCGTGTTACTGAAGTCAGCAAGATAAACAGTACCTTCTGATTATGATGATACCATTATGTGCTTCATGCTGAACAGCAAAACAGAATTCACCTGGTTTCTTATTCAAAATACTTGCTGAGATTCATGTATAAATGGATGAAAGAACACAGGGGTAATTGTGTATTATTTTAATATAACAAAGTCAAATTTATTCAAATCGGTAAGAAAAAAAGTGTTTCTTTATATCTTGTGTGGAGTTCTGCCTTACTGAATGTGTGTTTGTTTATAATTCTGACAAGCTACAGAAAATAGATATAAATATAGAGACAACACTAAATGTGTATCTGTATTCTTTTCAAGCAAACTGTCACAATATTATGCTCATTTAAAAGCTTTTGAAAACTAATATCTAAGTGAAACACTAGACTTAGTGACTTGAAATAAATATCTCGTAACAGAGCTGTTTAAGCCACTGTAAAAACAAACCTCTTGAACAGTAGAAGCACACACACCAAACAAACAACAGAGAACTTATGTTCACTGAAATCACTTGCAGTCTTGCCACCAGCTTCAGTAAAGGCTAGATCAAAATACAAACTTGCCCTACTTTTATTTTTCTTTTGGATTGAATCTTCCTGTATTTTCTTCCTATGCCCAGCCAAACATGGACTCATCCTAGAGAAAAAGATGACAAAAGTGGAGCATTCCCCTTAATACAAAAAAGCCAGATGTTAAGTGTGACAAATAAAAACTCTAATCAGATTCTTCAGATTTTACTTCAGACCATCACAGGAGGATTTAGTTTAAAAGGCAAAACCACTTTCCAGCCTTGGCAACACACAAACCCCATCCTGCTGAGGCAGCTACTCTGCATCCCAAACATGACCAAAATCTTGAAAAACAGTTGAGGCCAATGTCAATAACACTGAAGTATAAAAGCGATACTTATTAATTACATTAAACAATTGTCAGTGCATCTTTTTAATAGGATTATTTTGTTTATTTAAGCATTTAAGCTTGCTTGGCAATGAATGGACTACATACTTACCCTGTCCAGGTAGGACGCCTCGTTCTGTGAACTTTGGTTGGTGTCATTGCCTGTGGGAGAACACCACGTGGAAGCACATCAGCATTTTTCATCACAGCAAATCTAATCTTAATTGCAACATCCCAAGGAGTAAATAGGTAGCATCAGAATTCAAACTATTTGTAAAGGCAATAAAATGCACCATTAATTTTCTAGCTTTATTAATCTAGTAAAAAAAAAAAGATAAAAATGAACTCAGTTTATTCAGATTTGTTGATCCATATCTAAATGTCTGCTAGAATTATTCCATTTGCTTCTTGTTTAATGAAGAATTCAAATCAACAGAAGACTTATCTCCTTGATTTGATTTTGTGTAAAATCTGTTAATTAGAAAGAAGCTATTAGAACTTATGTTTTTCGCCTAAATAGTGCTTAATAGTAGATTCTCAATAAAAGCATCTGAGAAATGAGGTACAATTTACAGTTAAGGATAGTGTAAACAGAGAGGGGAGTGGTATTGGTTGGATTGTTTGGTTATTTTAAGTCCCTGGAAATGATACATAAAGATAATGCTCTCCTACCAGATGACAAAAAGAAATTAGTATCTGGAAAGAGAATGGGCCCTGTCTATAAATACAAGCTTGACAAAGCAGCACATTCCATATCCATCAGAAAAAGAGAAGCAGATTAGCAGCCATTATGTTAAGATGGCAAACCCACCTAGGACATCGTGTATCAGCAGAATTTCAGCAGAATTCAGACTTAACATTCTGGAGGCAATCACCTATTAAAGATTTCTACTCCTTTTTCCTTGTCTCTTATTCTTGTTTTTCTCAAGAGCAAGTAAAAAAATATCTGGGAAGGCTTTTTTTTTTTACTTCAGTGGCCTACACCTCTGCAATGGTCTAAGCTGCAGGAGGAAGTGTACAGAAGCTGCTAAATCGAAACCTTTAGAGCAGGTAGAGAAGCATCGCGGCTTCTGCAACAGGTATTACAGCAGAAAAATTCCTAAGAAATACACCTCCCTCCACCAAACACCTCCCGGCTAACAGAAGTGGATGAGTTTGGGAGAAAGGGTACCCACACCCAGCCCTGCTGAATTCTGGTATATCACAGATATCTGTATATCTACAGGCGTGACTGACATATAGTGTTATGGTTGCAAATACTCTCTCTCGTTACTGCAAACAAATAAGCAACAATACGGATGAATGATGCACCCTATAGAGAAGCAGCATTTTAATTGATGGGGAAAATAAGAGACTAAGGGTTATCAGAGCCAGGAAGCAATTTCCATACGAGGAGAGATTTAGTGGGCTGGAACTTCTCAGCAGAGCAATATGACAGAGGCCAACGGAAGCTTGATTGGTATAAAGGATGTGAATAGCACATAATTAATACTCAGTATCTCATAACACCAGAATTAGTCAGGAATTTGTTTTAAAGCAAACATAAGTGCTTTTCCATCGAATGCAGAATATTTGCAGAATATGGTGTTGCAGCATATTGTGGAATTTCTTCTACTCTTCCATTAACATGCACCGTAGGTCACAGGGGACATTCACTGCGGCAGAGAGATTTCTGTTTTGAACCGGAATTGCATTTCTTTCATTCCTGAAGAAAACAGTTGAGGGACTATTTTCTTGTCACATATGTGGAAATCTAATCTGTACGTAACATACAACATTTTACAAAAAGAAGATACTGGCAACAATGGGCATACATTTTGGTATATTCCCTGACATGCCTACGGGATGGTGAGGCACTGGCACAGGTTGCCCAGAGAAGCTGTGGAAGCCCCATCCCTGGAAGTGTTCCAGGCCAGGCTGGACGGGGCTTGGAGCAACCTGGTCTAGTGGGAGGTGGAACTAGATGGTCTTCAAGGTCCCTTCTGACCCAAACCGTTCTATGATTCTGCAGTTGTATATGTAGAAAATTTCCATCAGCACAGATGGAAGCTAAGCCAGAGGGCTGCGGGTGAATATGACATTTTTAACTTGCCTGGTAACTCTTCACGGATTTGTATATTCTTTTACCTAGAAACCCATCAGACTGTGAGGCCAGAAATTCCAATTATATTTGTAAGCATACACTGTATTATCTTAAATTGTGCAGCAACTACAATGTCTCTAATTGAAGTTGGCTCAGTGCAGAGCACCAGTTTTAGTTCCCGTAATGCCGGTACTGGAATAGCTGAATACTGAACTTGCCAGGAATGAAATAGCTGTATTCAGAGCACAGTGTGAGAACATGTTTGATGGTTATGTTGAATCATGTTACAGCTACCTTTGGGGAGCATCTAATTTATTTATTGTCTGTATGAAACAGCTGCTATTTTCCTACTTGAAAAAAAAAATTATTATTTATGTAAGTACTGTCTTAGATCTGTGAATAATAGTTTAATTACATATTTCATGTGTTCAGAAAAACTTGCAGATATTTTATCTTTGATTTTACACTGCAGCAAACACTTCTATCATTCCTCCTCTAAATTAATAGGTATAAGACCCTCAATGAAACACAAGGGTTTTCCAAGTACGGCTCTAGGTGTCTGAAGGATGCAATGAATTCCATAATTTGTGAGTTGTAACACCTACTATCCAAAACAAACAGCTGAGTGGACTTGAAACCTAGGGATCTTAAGTCAAAACACTTGTATTAATAATTTGTTTTCTCAAGTAAAATAAAGCATTATCAGTTCATTGCCTACCTTCTCCATTAAACTGACGGCAAGTCAAGAGTCGATTTCTGAATTCCTCATTTTCTTCAAGCATTTTTGAAACCACTTTCCAAACCTTAGGCCAGACTTTGGACTAAAAGATAAAATAGAGGTTTCTCAGAGAAGCATATAAAAAGTTTGTATTAAAACATCTAGAAGGCCGAACTTTGAATTCGCCAGCATGACTACGAAATCCAACTGTCTTTTTTGTTGAGGACTGGGAAGAGGAAGATGTGGAGGAGGGGTATATATGTGGGATATACTGGAAGAATCACCTTTATTTAAAAGTGAAAAAAATAAATTACTCCACTGTTTTCCACATGAGATATCCTCCTCCTTTCTTGCCTAAGACTCTCGTTTATCCAGGACTTGTGAAGTTCCCGCCTTGATAAAAAGAGCTTATGACAATGTGTGTAGAGCCATTACACTCTTCAAAATTATCCAAAATGGGAAGGGGGGGCAGGGGAGGGGAATAAGATTGCTTATTTTTCCAGGAGAAAAAACTTCCATGTGTAATCTCTCAACAGCATCATAATTCAGACCCCATATTCAGATTCCAGAATTGCAACAGCCTTGACTATTTCATATCAAATCCGTATTAATCTGGTTCATAGATGTCAATGACTTTTATTTTAGAGGCATAAAGCTCTGCCTATAGTGGGCATATTTCAAACTTATGCACTGAAAATATCTAATTGGAACCATTGACAAAGGCATTCAGACAGAGAGACAGCCTAACAAATACAAATGGCTGTTAACATGCTAACGTTATGACTTTTTCTGGACCCCATCCGTTAAACTAGTTTAAATCTAAAGATAATTCCTTTCTCATGGACATTTATTGCTAAAACATAATACATATCCCTCATTCTTTCTGAAGACTATTGAATGTACTAGAAAGAGTGATATTATAGCATGTTATTAACTGTTCCTCTGCAGTCAGTAGCATTTCACTGGTTTTAAATCAGGTATTTGTGACATTACTGTATTATAGTCTAGCTGATTACTTGTACTTCTCACATTATAAAATCTCATAATGAGTTACTATTTTAATAAACATGCCTTTTCAAATTTCAAGCATCAGTTGAACTACTGAACAGGAACAGAAACACATTTGTGAAACAAAATAATTTCATATTGCTACTAGTATGGTGTTAATACCTCTGAGTCTTGCCTTTGCTCACTTGTAACCTGTGGGATTTCTTTGCTTAAAACATAAGAGGAAGAGGAGCTGCAGAGCTTTTCCCTGCTGGGTTTCACCCAGCAAGGTGTGCAGCACCCTGGCCCCAATCCAGCAAAGCCTTTCACTACAGACTTTAAGTCAACAGCATACCCTCATTTTTCAAGGTAAGCACACGCTTAAGTGCTTTATTGAATGAGAGCCAGAATTTTAAAGCCTCCAGAGAGGGAAAATAATACCATTTTTCTTTTCTGTAAGTAAGGTTTTCAGTAACAGACTACCAATTCAATCTCCCCCATGCTCTCACATCGACATACACAGAACAAGCAGGAAGCAATTTTCTCAAATGCAAAGGCAGCTAATTCAGCTCCCACATTTTATACCTTTTTCTTCTTTCGTTTAATTACTTTATCAACATTTCTTGAAGGGAAGGGAAAGTCAAAGGTGTCAGCCTTAGCGTTTCGAAGGTCACCTAAGAAAAGAGTTTAGAAAGCATATTCTGAGCATTTATAACATATTCTTGGGGAACAGCTCTTCCAGAGGAATACTTATTTCTGCTCCCAGCAGGTTACAGGATATCAGTCCTTACATCTTGCCATCGCCTTCCGTGTTTTCTCCATTCTAACCATGGGGCAAGCAAAACATTTCAAAAGGGTATAGCAACCAAAAATTAAGACAACAGGCTTTGGGGAAATACAAACTAGATTTTAATTTCCTCTTTTCTCCCTTGCTATAGGAGATACTAAAATTCTGCCTGAGCTCAAAGAGGAGGTGAATAGACTGAGGCAAGAAACCAGACACTTCACCTCTGCCAGCACCGAAAAATGAGCAAGAAGGACAGGTTGATCTTGTGGACTCAGGACAGATAGCTGAGGAGGAGGAGTAGGAGGAAGAGGAACTCAGGTGAGCTCCCGGCAAGGTGAGGATGACAACTTTCTGAGGAGCTTCTGGACAGCAGGGCGGGGCATGAACTGAGGCAGCCACATCACAGGAGCAAGACTTTGAATTACCGATAGTCAGAGGCTGCCGGGGAGCCACAGCTGGCAGCGCTTAGATAATAATCCAGCAGAACTGGTGCTTTTAATTATAGACTAATGTAACATTTCACTTTGTCATCTTTGGAAAAATGGTTTTTAAGATGAGGGAAAAATACAAGAAAATAAAAACATCTCAAGAGCAACAAGTCAGTAAAATTCAGGACCACCCTATCTGTGTCAGCCATCCTTTCCAGCTCACACCCCATCTTCTTCTCCAGAAGCCAGGTCATGTTTTCCATTTTCACTCCATTTCATCCTGTGCAGCACAGCTATGTTTCATAACGGATCCCAAGCAGTGGAATACTGCCTAATCTTTTTTTTGTTTGCTTTTATAATAAAAGGCACCCACACCCATGTCGCAGCAGCGAGGGAGCCAGCAGCACAGTGGGGCTCAGGTCAGGCGGGAATGACAGGGAGGGCTCTAGTGGGACAGGATTGAAGACACAGGGGAACAGTTTCCCACCAGAAGAGGGGACATGCTGGGGGCTCAGCCCTGTGCTCTCCCATGCCCAGGGGCACACAAAGCTCCCCAGGCTCAGCAACACATACCATGATGGTGTTTGACTGGCTTCACAATGCCACAGCTCCCCAC
>NW_009736562.1:349-608 GCF_000703405.1 Apaloderma vittatum | reverse complement strand
GCCACAGCATCCTCACTCCTGCATCCGTCGGGCCGTGGGCAGCATACCCTCCACCGAAATGCCACAGTCTGATCAGTCTGTGATAACTGGTGCCGGTGAATCGCGGAGGGATGTCCAGTTTCTCCAGCCTCTCCTTCTCGCTCCTTATCGGTGTAAATCGGGAGGGAGCCCACTCGGATCCTCACACTGATGATCTCCTGTATTGGGGATACAGGGTCCAAGCAAAGCACCAACCCTTGTCCTTTACGGACCACTTGCG
>NW_009736562.1:0-246 GCF_000703405.1 Apaloderma vittatum | reverse complement strand
TTTCTAAAGAGAGGAGATTTTTTAACGAGCAAGCGTGAGGCTGGCATGTGGAAGTCCTTTAAGAAAGGAAGATAAGCCTCCCGATTTGACTAGAAAGAAAGGCAGGAAAATGGAATCAGTGCGTGCATCAAGACTAAGTTTTGCCCCCAAACGAGGTGCACGACGAGGTAATATTTGATGCGTCAGAGGTTGGGAGATTTTCGTCTCATCGCCTTGCACCAGATGAGACCTGGAGCCAAGAGAAAG
>NW_009736561.1:0-1503 GCF_000703405.1 Apaloderma vittatum | reverse complement strand
TGCGAGATGCCACAGGAGTCACAGCTGTCACCAGATGTGCCCGCGGGGTCCCACAGTCACTCCCAGGCACGGGAGCCCTCTCAGATGTTGAGGCCACCTGTGCCAGTTGCTGCCTTCTTGAGCCAGTGGGGCTGGCACCCACCGAGGGCACCCTGGAGGGGTCGGGAGAGGGGCTTACGCCCCAAAAGTCTCAGTTGGTGCTGACCAGGAGTTCAGGCCACAATGTTGCCACCAAAGCCACCTGAAAATAAGTGTGGTGGTGTGAAGAGCTAACGAGAGGAGGTGAGCTGGGGGGTCTGCGGGGTTCCCCGACGCTTCCAGAGGTGGTTGCGGGCCGTTCCCCTGACACGCAGCGTGGGAGCAAGGGAGCAGCTTGGAGAAGCTGCCACCTCCCTGGGACACAGCGGCTCCGCTCCTGCCCGTGGCACAGGGGCTGCCACGCAGGGATGCCCCTTCCTCGGGCTCCCTGAGGCAGGGGTCTGGAGCAGAGGGATTGGGGCAAAAGCAGCCAGAGCTGGGCTGGCTCTGGGGAATCGCCAAATCACGGCAGCATCTGGGGGTGCGCAGAAACCAAACGGCTTTGGCCAACTTGGGGTCCCGGCCAGCAGTGTGACAGGGCCTGTCTGCCAGTTTGCTGAGGGTGCTGGATCGTTTCATGTTGTGTGTTTTTTAGAGTGAGGTTGAGTGTCTCATTTACTGTTAACTTTTTTTGTTTCAAAGGCATCTATCCCCGTTAGGAAGCTCGAATGTGAGTTAGTGTCCTGCAAAATGCCCGTGGTCGATGTCTCTCGCTCTCGAGGCGTTTTCTCTCCTGGCGCAGCGTTTGGTGCAAAGGCTGCGACTCTCGGCAGAGGTGACATGGGAATTAGCTGTTGAAGTCGCAGAGGTGACATGGGAATTAGCTGTCGAAGTCGTCATGTGAGCCGAGAAGACACGTTAATAGGAAGTCGGGGGCGCGGGAGGAAAGGAGAAGCGGTGTCACAAGATAGAAAGGCATCTCGCTGTAAGAGGTGTCATTAGCATGCAAACGTGTGCTAATGAGAAGCTTGTGATTTGAATCTAAAAGCCCAGAGTGGGAAAGGCTGACACGGGGAGGGGATGACATGGGGGAGAGGTGACACCAGAGCCTTTTGTGGGGACCTCGGCACAGCTCTTGGGTCCCTCTTGGTACCCGTCGGCGCTGGGCTGCTGGTGTTTTGCCACGTGGACCTTCCCAGCAGCGCTCTCTGGGTTTTAGAGCTCGGTGTCATCTCAGGAGCTCCCCAGCCACCTCTCCTCCACGTTTGCTGCCTGCTGGGAATCACGGGCTCGCTGCCAGCGGTGCCATCGCCTCTCTCCCTGCAGCCCCTTTCACCTCCTGCTTCATCCTCAAAACAGGAGGTCTCACTGGCAGAAAGAAAGCAAATCCCTCCTGCGGAGCCTTAAGAGCCCCCTTTTCTTTTTTTTTTTTAAACCAGCAGAGCTCTGAGGGTTCCCTGGGGCGGGTGCCGCTTCGGACCGTGT
>NW_009736560.1:416-1765 GCF_000703405.1 Apaloderma vittatum | reverse complement strand
ATTTACTAATCAGCTCTAACCTCAGCCGCACACCCGCTCTGTCTCGCTTGCTGTCTTGTCTCCATGGAGACTCCGCAACCTTTGCTCACTCGTTAATGGTATCTCAGCAAACGAAACTCCAACGCCACCCAGCCTTCCCCTCCCGGCCCCGGGAGAAATCCTCGCCTCTCACCTCCATCCCCGTCCCCTCCCGCCGATGGGGATAAAAGAGACGAGTCCTTGTTAACGAAGGACCCAGCCACACTGGGCCGAGCCGGGGGCAAGTTCTGACGACGGCGCTGGGAGGAGGGAGAGCTGCCATCCTCCTCGTCGCCAAAAAAACCCCCACAAGGCCGGGGGATTTTATTGCTGCGGCAGCAAGGACGGGCTCTGGCCATGCGGGATACCGGCCAGCAGCCCCTTTCCCGGCTGATTTATTGAGCCATGAGGCTCTGCCCAAGCTGTTATGCCCTTGGTTGCGTGTGTCCCCATGCCAAACCCACCCTTACCCAGCGGCCAGCACCCACCAAAGCACCCAAAAGTGATCCAAAGGCAGCGGTGGCGGCTGGGAGCACGCTCTGTCCCCGGTGTCCTGCTCTCACTGATTCTGTTTTCAAATTAACATGGGAAAGATGCCCATTACCTGCTTCCAGATAATGACTATGATTAGGCAGAGCTCTGCTGCCAGCCGAGATCTGAAGGATTTCTGTGCACTCCAGCAGCGCTTGCCGGTGCAAAAACAAGAGCAATAAAGTGTAAATAAAAGACTAAAGAAAATAGAGCGGTCCATCAGCGGAAAGGGTGCGTGGAAGGAGCTCTAATGACGGGCTTTCTGCGGCGGCAGTGGTGGCTTCAGCCTTGCCACGGGCAAGGCAAAATTGGAGAGGGGCTGCCCCGTGCCCACGCCCCGCGTTTGAACCCGGCTCGGCCTCTATTTGCTGGAAACTGGGGGGGTTTTGAAAGCAAAATTCAAGACATTCATTTGTAAGCTGTGGCATAATGAGTGAGGCTGTGCTTGGGGGGACTCCCGGCCCAGTGGACGGAGCCACTGTGGGGGAAAAAGAACCTGATGCTCCCAGGGTACCCAGTGTGGTCCCTCTGCCCCATGGTGTGACTACTCTGCCCTGGCACCCTCTGTCCCAGGTGACTTGGGGCATCTCCATCCCCAGCCCACCCCTGGAGCCCACCGGGCAGGGGGTGCTCACAGCCCCACAGGGCTCAGAATGGGCAGGGAGCAGCACAGGACCCACAGGTACCAGCCAGCTGCTCCGTGCAGGACAGCCCTGAGGGTACACAAGGGGTGAGGATGGGGCACATGATTTTTCATGGCTCAGCTGGACCCTCCTCATCCTCCTGCTTCCCTGACAGCT
>NW_009736560.1:0-340 GCF_000703405.1 Apaloderma vittatum | reverse complement strand
GCGGCTGCGGGAGGAGGGTGAAGGCAGCAGGCAAGGGGGAGGAAGGGTGGACAACATGTTCCAGCACCGTGGCAGGGAGAGAGTCACCCGATGGGAGCCTCAGGGCTGCCCGGGCACCAGTATTGCCTCCGTTTCTCACCCCACAGCTCAAGGCTGGGACGCAGTTACCTGGGGGGCTGCAGTGACAGGGGACCACAGCCAAGTTTGTCCCCATCCTCCAGGGGTGCTGGAGTGTCACTGGGGGTACTCGCCTTCATTCTGGCACCAGGGGAGACACAAACCTCCTGCCCATGCTGCCAAGCTGAGCTCCTGCTCCCCCCAAACCCGCCAGGATTCCCCC
>NW_009736559.1:0-8191 GCF_000703405.1 Apaloderma vittatum | reverse complement strand
CGGGTGTCCCGCGGCCATCAAAGCAGATGGTGTCGCGTTTCGGTCCTGATTGGCTCCTCTTAATTGCTCCTGGGCTGTTAATTAACGCCCTGCGGTGTGTTTCCATCTCCGGGTAGCTGCTGCGCGGTTTTCCCCTGCAGGGTGTTGTGAGATAGGGTGGGAGGAATATCAAAGACATCAGATGAAATTCTAGCTGTTCCCTCGACAACAGAAATTACGGCAAATCCCCAGATTTCATAGAGATTGGGAAACATCTAGATCCTAGGAAGATTGTGCACCAATTCGCTGGTATATGTTTGTTGTTAGAAAACAGTTTTTGCAGAGAAGAGTTTTTTGGCCCTTGCCATTTTCCAGACACTGGCTCACAGCACCTTAGTTCTGCCTAACCAGTATAAAAATATATAGATACACATACATAAAGTGCTCGCGTCTCTGAAGTTGTATGTGCACAGCATAGATGTGTTCATAGCTCTTCCAACGGGAAGTACTTCGATACATCAGTGTGTGTATTTGCAGTGGGCAGTTCTAAAGATCATTGGTTTATAAGGTAAGCAAGTTTTGAAAAAGCTTAGCTGTGCAGGCAGCGAAAACAATATAGTGTGGAAAAATTAGGCTCTGTTTAAAGGCAGAGAGAAAAAGTACCGATCTGTATGACCCTCCTGCCAGCTTAGCACATAGACCTGCTTGGGAATTGGTTTACGTCTACAAAAGAAGTGAGAAGAATCAGATTTGTAAACACTCTTGCAGAGCTCAATAATGTAGATACAATTATTTGTATTTGCTATTTTTATGGCTGGCTGATGTTATGTGAGCGCTTTGTTTTTTTTGTAAAGCCTTGTGGAAGGTAAACCAGATTTGCAGAAGAATTCTGAGGATAAGTCTGGGCATACAGTTTTACTCGGCTCATTACCGTGAAGATACTTTCCTTGTCAGTCATCAAGTATTTGCTTTAATGTTCCTCATGGTTTGTTTTTTTTTTTTTCTCAGCTGAAACTGTTACATTTTCTGTGACAATGATTCATCTCTCTACAACTAGAGCAAAATTCCAGGTAGGCATTAAATATTATCCTTTGCTCACAATAGTTAAGTAAGCGTGTGCTCTTAGAGTGCTTTCCTAGGATTTTAGAGCACTTTATGACCATTCATTCATTAATCCTCATTAAAGAAAGCTGAAGAAAATAAAACGTAAACCAACTTATTCTCATAGAGTCTGATTATTTTAAACATTAAAGCTCACACATAATTCCACGCACATAAGGCGCTCCTGTGCTTGGTTGGCATTGTATCCTATTACTGGAAAACTGTCACACAGTGTACTTTAGCGTTTGCAGGATATTTTATTCCCACAGCGTTACAGTAAAAATAGACTAGGTTAGAAGCGATCTATAAAGTAATCACAGAAATACACGGGCAACTGCTCTTGAGATGTGGCACTGAAATGCACACTTTACTCACTTATTTATGAGTTACGTGAGCTGTGGAGTTGGGTATCGCAAGCAGGCTGGTCCCTGCTGAGATGGAGTCCTTTTCCCTCTGGTTCTGGGGGTGTTCCTATAGCAACGGTCCACCTCTGTGACGATAGATAATATTGTAATAGTACCATATTTTTATGTGCATAATCCAGTCTCATGGTTCTTTAAGGGCTTTGAAAAAAATTACACAGGTATTCAGCATCTTCAAGTAATCTAGAGCAAACCACAGTTAGAGGCAGAAAGGCTACTGAGGAAACAGAAACTTTGGGCACTGGAGGCAGAAGGTGTAAAGGGGAGAGGAGCCTATGGGGTAAATGTCCCTTTATTACTCACTCACTGTGTTCCCTTAACACTTACAAAAACATATAAGAAGTTCTCTGCAGCTTTCCACTTAGCGTGAAAAGTATTTTGTTGCTGTTTGAATCATTTCTGTTGTGTCTGATTCCACTGTTTTTGCATTACTTTGTCCTAAAATAAAAAACATACAAACACCCTGGACTACAGCCTACACTTTACAAAATATGTTTTCCTGTGAGCATTCAGTTCTTTGCCTCCATTTGCCTCATGGATAAGCCCTCACTGGATTTTTTTACTTCAGACTTGCACATTTCAATTAAAGGTTTACTTTTCACATATGATGCTACTGTTTAAGTTTTCCCTGTGATCTAACATCCATGCCTTTGGATTCTAAATGACAAGTCAGTCATTTCCAGCGATTTAGAAGAGAGAAAAATAAATGTATTTGCATATATATTTTACAAGTGGAAATAAATAGGCCCCTTAGGTAAAAACACCCCATTCCAGGCCGTGATGTACAATGTGTTAATGTATTTGAGAGCAAATGCACTGAATTATAGCAGAATAAAAGGTTTTCTTGGTAGCTGCTACCCCTATTCTCTCATCCTAGATTTGTTCAGAACCAGATAGAAAGACTCTCTGAATATAGTTGTGTTCCCTGTGATCACCAGACAGATGACACTCATTCAGGAATATCCGAGAAATACAGGTTTTCCCTTATCTTATTATTGCAAACCTCCCTTCTCTTAACAGCCCATGCATTTTTGTACTATGAGAATTACTTTTTGCATTCAGGATTGACCTGTGCCAAGATCAAAATCCTACTGCTAGAAATTTAAATTTTGCAGAGCTGAGGTTATAAAAGCTTCAGAAAGCAAAAGGATTGCTGATTTTCATTTATCAGGAATCTGTCTGTATTTCTGAAACAAAAATCAGAAAGAAAAAGCATTATGAATACCTCTGTCTATTTGTTTGAAAAAGCTTATAATAATTGTTAAGCACAGAATTTCTGTGTTGTGTCAGTCTGATTTAAAAATTTAAATTACGTCTATTAATAGATGATTTGTCAGATGTAGCTTTTTTGAATAGGTGAAGAGAAAGGAGAGAAAGCATTGCTTAGCGGTGACCACTATTTCAGGATTGTACTTCTAATTCTAGCACTGACTCACGATAGCCTTGGAAAGTTACAGGGCTTTTGTTCTAGAAAACAGTAAGGAAAGAAATAAGCCATTCTGCTCTAATAGCAAACATCCACTTTATTGTAACACTGCCTGGGGTTCATTTACAGGAAAAATCCAGCACTTTTGTTCTTTCACTCTATGCAGCTATTAAGTCTTGCAACTAAGTATTTCCAGTTTCTAGTTCTGCATCTTTCAGTACCACTTGCCTTATTTGCAGTTATCGAAATATTGAAGTTATCCAGATATGTAGAGTTACTGGTTTCTGAAAAGAGATTAACTCAACTACATGTGCACAATAAAGGAAATGTTTCTCAAAGTGAGGAAGGCAAAAAAAAAAAAAGGCAGCTGTTCCCCCCCCCTACATCTTCAGCGGGCAATTGGGTGCTAGCAAAATGAATCAGGCTAACACAGAAATCTTATGATGTCTGAGAAAACTAATATATTTGATGATCACTTTTACTAGAAACCCAAGCTGTCATTTCTGTAGGTGTTACATGCTGCACTTCTCTCCAGCTACAGCTGTTCCCGTTTCTTCGACAGTTTTAAGTGGGAGGCTTGGCACTTCATGCCTAATGGACTGATTTAATCTGGGTAGAACCTGCACTAGTTTTGCCCTGAGATTTAATTCCTTGATTGCCGTATTTCCATTTCATGCCATTATCAGGAAGTAAAACTTTTTATTCAGAAACTTTTAGCTAGCACTTTTAGAATTAGCCAGCTGCGTAGGTAAAGGTGTGCCTGTTTTTGCAAGTTTTGCTTTTCCATATGTTATTCTGGTTAGTCATCTGGGTTCTTTAACAGTCATATATCAAGGGCTTTTCTTTCATAGCTACAAAATACTTGATGATAAATCTATATTTTAGTGAAACTTTTAGCCAGCCTATGCTTATCCCTTATGCTGTCAGGAGTTTGTGCTTCAAGCCAAACCAGCTCAGGTTCTCCAGTAGTGATGTTTCATTTCACAGGATGGTGCTTTGATCTGTACCACTGCGGCAGTGGCCTCTTGAGGGATCTGGAGGGAGAAGGCCATGTCATTACCCTGAGTAATCCTTTGTCGTCACGTGACAGTTCTCCACACTTAGAAATACTGTCAACAAAAATGTGTGCTTTTTCAAAATTTAGTATTTATCTCTATCATCCTCTCTCTTCATGGTATTCCAGAGGAGTGCTTAGAAGATGACCAACGTATTTTAAGTAAATAAAGATGACCAGATATGCATTAGTGTTCAGCAGCCACAAGTCCCTTTGAAGTGAACAAAGCAGCTGGGGTTACTATCCATGACCTATAGAAAGATCAGACTCTGGAATTAAAAGCTTTCTTGTAGGTATTCGACTTTGAAAATACCAAGTGTGTCCCTGAAGAATGCCTGGCCTGGGAGGAGGCTTTAGGTGTGTCACACCTTACTCCAAAGTGTTCAGATTTCTGGAAGAGCATCTAACAAAAAGAAGGAGCACCATGTTCCTTTACAGTTTTTTTACAGGATTGTACAATTTTTACCAACCTGTTTTTGTGTTTGAGTGTACTCTGGCTTTGCTCTGATGTCTAGTGGTCCAGTTAAAATTGGTATAGCCATTGTGAATTTCACTGGGGCTTGGCTTGAGTTTTACCTGAACTTCTTCGGTAATTTTACTAAACAGTGCAGACTGTGAGTCTTCTGGTATCTACGGAGTGTGACAGGGATTTGTCGACTGCCACTGCTCAGTACTGGGGTTTGCTGCCATTTGTATGTAAAATGTTAGGTAAGGTGAGGTTGCATAGCTGAAGATGAGTGAAAACAAAGTAGATAAATGGATTGAAAGGAGAATGCTATGTATCGTTTGTGTGTATGTGCACATATAAAATCTGGTTCAAAAGAGACTTGTTAGAACTGAACAAGTCTGAGCGAGAATTAATGGCCCACACCTGGGAATAAGAGGTGAATTCTCAAGTATCCAGGTTTAGTAACTGCCACACCTGTCCTATATTCCCAAAAGCATAAATGAGGTCTGCAAGGATTTAGATAGCTTAGCTTCTGAATGCGCAGTGCCATGGCTCTTTTCCAAGGCAACATCAGTCACTGCATGAAAATCCCCACCCATAATTTCTAGGGCATTATTTGTCACGGGGTATACTCTAGTGAAGAACTTTACCTTATTCATATGATATCAACAAGAGTAAATCGTTTGAGGCATGAATTTTATCCAGATTTCAAAATGGTTCTTCACAGAATCACAGAATGTTAGGGCTTGGAAAGGACCTTGAAAGATCATCTAGTCCAACCTGCCTGCCAAAGAACAGAACAACAGAAGCCTAAAATAAATACCCTTCCAGAAGAGCAACGGAATTAGAGAGGCATAGCTCTGTTTCTTTTTCAGTCTCATGGTGCTGGGAATATAAGGACACAAACTTCTTTCTTATAAATGGCTTTATTATTCCCTGCAACCTGTATGACCTCTGAAATGCCATAAAAAGCTCCATGAACAGCCACTTGAAAAGAAAAGAGAACCTGAGAGCTTGTCACCTGGCAGGGGATAGTGCACAGAAGTGAATAGAAAATTAGTTATTTATGCCTGCATTGTACAAATACGTGGGAAGACAATTTGACAAAGTGTATTGGCAATTACCATATGCCTGTCATTGGCCTCCTGCTACTAACATCGGTGAGAATTTTGTGGTAGATCATCAGTGACAGCGATACTTTCGTCAGGCAAGTAGAGTCTCTCTCGTGTCCCCAACAGAAAATAAGTATTTGCCTCGGCAGTGCTGTTCTCCTTCCAGAAAGCTGATTCTCTGCATTTGGTGAGTTAAGTTTTTCTGCCTCCTGAAATGGAAGCATATTCCAAAGAAACAGTGGGATACAGCAATCTGCTCTTTGCCTCTGCAAACCTTCAGACATGGTGTTGACTCCCAGAAGAACAACACACACTTGCAGGCACCTGAGTATCTCTTAGTGAACTTACCAGACACAATCTAGTGTTAGGTTTCTACTGAATATAAACACTGCAATCAAATTTGTAGAAAAAGCCACTTTTGTAGCATGTCCCAGGAACAACAATGTCACAACAATGGAGAAGGGCTCATCTGATTTTCTCTCCACTCAGCAGGAACTAGATCGGATTTCCCACTAATAGGAGAAGCTTGATGCTCCCTCTGTCGCAAGCGTGTCCTTTGAAGACATGTTTCTGTACCTCGCTGGCCTTAAAAAACAACTCAGCAGATCTCTCTACAGAGGAAACTCTCCTCGTTCTGAGTCGTTCAGCCATTATGCGGGGTTTTCCTGCATCGGGCATGATTTATTTGGTCACAAGTTCTCACACAATTAAGACACCAACTGAAATTACCAGGAATTTTGTCCAAGGAAAGAATTCAGGATCAGCAATATTACAACAAAGCTGACGTCAGTGACTTAGAGGAGAACAGCCTATCTGCAAAAATGTGACAAAAAAGGGGCAACGTGCAAAGGAAAAGTTGATGGGAACACAGAACCCTTCAAAACATTGAACCTGCTCTTGTAGACTCCCGGTGCGCTGGCAATCAGTATAATGCCAGCAGCCACTTGGCAGAAACTGAGACTTACTCTGCTAAAGCACCGTGGCTTCCCTGAAGACTGTTTCTCTGCATGCCCAGTATTTGCTGAACATACACATTCCAAAGAGGGCTTACCAAGGTGTACACAGTCGTAGAAACCTTCAAAGCACACAGTGAGTGTGGTAAAAGTCACAATCGTTTGTCCAGGTTTTTGAGGCCCTCCTCCAGGGAGTATGGGCATTGCTTTGAAGTCACTCACAGTCTTGGTGGAAATGTGGTTTGGCAGTTGGAGAAAAGGACTTTGCTTACCGGGAAATTAAATTATTTAAGGTACATTGTTTATGTGTACTTTCACCTCACATCCTCTTTTTTCCTCTTGCGTAAAGCCTTTTGATATTAAGGGGCTCAGCAGGTGGGACACAACTCAAGGATGTAATGCACATGCTGGTCTTCTTCCTATGAACAAAATGAAAGTAGGATGTATATTCCTAGCAAGAATAGGCACACAGGCAGCCAGTCACAGCGAACTCCAGCTATGAGGGACTACCTTACTGCTAACAAGCTAATGGGGGATGTTGTGCTTTGCTGGTGCCATAAGTAACTGGAAAACACTGGGCACAAGTGCTTTAAGCACAAGAAGTTTATAACAAAATATTTCATTTCTGTGAACACTGGCTTAATATAGGGACATTTATTCAGCTCTAGTGTATGTCATAAAGAGAATACTGCAGCATGTTCTGAAATGGTCTATATGTCTTTGGATTCCACCATGTGAAGGCACATTACTGGTGGCTGCAGGGTTAATGAGAGTTCACACACGGCTCACACATACTCCATGGTGTAGCAGCATTGGTAGCTGAGCTATGGGAAAACTGAAGAGAGTGCTTGCTTTTACTTTCTTTCTGAATGTTCTTTAATAGATTTCTGGAAAGATTTTCAGTAGGCTTAAAATTTGATACATCCCATGTTCTGATACTCTACCACCAGATGGATTTTTTTTTAGCCCTGATCAAAATAGGTAGATCCAAGGACTTAGAGGTATTTCAGTGCTGCAGGGGAGATTTGACTGAATAGCTCTGAGTCCACTGAAGCAAATAGGCAAGGGCCACTGGCTTCCTGAAAACTGAGTTTTCAGCTGATGTGCCAGAAGATCTGAGCTCTACCTGCATCATTTCCCAGAGTCTGAACATTTAGCCTTTTCTCATAATAGGGACATATAATGTTGTATATTACATACCGTAATAGATATTTAGGGTTTGATTGCCTTCCATAAAATACAGGTTCCAAATTGCATATCCAGTGGAATCAGCAGCTGAGCTTGCATGGCTATGTACAGTGGGTGGCTACCGTTAGGAGACCCACAGCGTCTTGCATCTCCATAAAAGAGAAGGAAACAGGAGCCTCAGTCTTTTATCAGTGAAATCCTGAGCTGGATAAGTGATGTTTATTCCAGTTTATTAATAAAGAAGAAAAGTAATTCCCATGTCATCTAGACCTTACCATAGATGCAAATGATCTCTTCATGAGTTAAATGTAAATGATCCCTAAGTCCCTGCACTTAGTTATATAAATACTCCCAGCTACTCAGCCTTTCTAAAAGGCCCCAGAACATTCAGGCTGGTGTGGAATAGCTCCTATTTTAATGGAAAATACTGACCCATTATCAGCTGTACTGTCTTAACCAACCTAAATACCAGCTGTCTTGGCTGTGGTAACTGTCAGCAATTGTTTTT
>NW_009736558.1:4694-5269 GCF_000703405.1 Apaloderma vittatum | reverse complement strand
GCGGAGATTTGAAGCTTAGTTGGGAGGAAGGAGCTATTATTATTATCATTATTATTATTAATTTTCTGCCTCCTGTTCTTTCTGTTAGGTCATAATTGTCTTTTAGTCCAGTTTTAGAAAACTGCTATGGATTTGCGTGCGTATTTAGCTTTTTTTAAACGTTCATTGTACGCAGCTGTTTCAGCGTATAGCCACATATGGCATGCAAATAGAGACCCCTATAGGAGAACCATCCTCTCTATTATCCCCACATGTTTGTTCAATATACGTGGCCGGGAAAACGACTCTACTGCTATACATTAAAACATAAATTTACATTTTTCTTTCGAGTACTTTGGGCTACGCAGGGGCTCGTTCTTCCTTTGAACAGCCTTCACGGTTAGCAAATAAACGGCTCCAAGATGCGTGCGCGCTGATCTCCATTGTTTCTCTAATATGTTACTGCTGTTCCCAAAATCCCGCTCCCGGCCGTACCTAGCCCCGAGATCGGCGGGGTCGCAGAACCCTGCTCCTTCCCCGGACGGGGCCGAGAGGTCCGGTCGCCCCTGATCCTCCCGTGGGGAGGCGGCTGCAGC
>NW_009736558.1:3611-4663 GCF_000703405.1 Apaloderma vittatum | reverse complement strand
AGGCGCCGCCGGGGGAGAGACGCCGGGGCGACAGCCTCAGCCCTGCAGAAGAGCTGTCACCAGTCAGAGCTCTCCCGTAAAGACCAGCGATGGGACTTGCTGGAGTATTTTTTCGGGTGGGGTTTGTTTCAGGTTTTTTTTTTCCCCTTTACTTTTACTTTCTTTTCTTCTTTAATTTTTTCCCCCGCCCTCCCACCTCTGCCTGAGCCCTGGGGTTGGTGGCTGTGGTGGGAAGTCTGTCTCACAGCATACCGTTTGCATTGATTCAGAAAGGAAATGTTCCTTTTCCTTTCGAGATTACAGATAGACACAGCAGAGCATTGCGGTACCTTAGGGGGTTTGTTTTATTTTATTCTGCTGGAAAAAAAAAGAAATAGAAGGGTATTTTAAAATTTATTTTTAGAGTCACGAAGGGCCTCTTTTTTTTTTTTTTTTTTTTTAAATTCCTCCTGGCAAGCGCATTTTACCCCAAGAATTTAATCCTTCAGACAAATATTCTAACATTACCTCTTTCCTCTGGAGATGACATCAACTGCTTTCTCATCCACCCTCCCCATTTCTGATAGCAGCACTGATTGTAATGTACAGCTGGACAAGTGTCAGCCGTTCAAGACTTTACGAACAGTCAGCAGAGACTCAAATTATATTTATTCAGTTATTAATTTTTATCTCCTCGAGAAAAAAAAAAAAGTGGTGCTAGGCGTACAAAATCATAAGGTAAAAAAATTGTGAAAATAAGCGTGGCAAATGTGGTCTCGAGTCCCGCTTATCCAGAGCTACCAGGGCTGTTGGGTGTTGCAGTCGACCAGCCCCATCTCTCAATTAGAGGCGATTCATTAGGATTTAATAGCAGGTGCAAAGCCATCTCCTCGCCAGCAGGACTGCCGTTTGGGTAAGGGAAACGTCTTATTTTACAGCAGCCCCCAGCTCTCCTGGCTGGTTGTAAACCTGACTACCACTTTGGATAGCGGGGTGTCAGCGCGCCCGCAATTGCCCGCACGTAAGCGTTGCACTTTGCTTGGCTAATTTCTCCCTGCCAAGACATAAGGTGG
>NW_009736558.1:3331-3569 GCF_000703405.1 Apaloderma vittatum | reverse complement strand
GGGAGAAATCGGGCTGAGATAAAGCAAGCGCTGGGCCGGAGGCTCGCGGGGAGGAAGAGGGCGGGGAGGAGGAGGAAAGAAGCACTGCCAGCGGAACGCGCAGATTTTTCTTTCTCAAAATCCCTAACAGACAAACAAACAAACAACTCTGGGCAGCAAACTCCAAAAGAGCCGGAGCTTTCGTGGGCTTCAAATGGAGCAGTGCCGAGAAGGAGCCCCGGGGCGGGAGCGTCGCGTC
>NW_009736558.1:0-3256 GCF_000703405.1 Apaloderma vittatum | reverse complement strand
TGGAGAGCAGGATGGCTCCTAGCCGTCTGATCTGACGTCAACATGTCTCTAGCTCCTCGCTGCAAGATAGAGGGAGCAGAGCCGGGGGAGGGAGAGCTCTAATCATTCCCAGATGTCTCTAATAGCAGATATAAAGACTTATATAGTGTCTGAGAATAAATTTGTAATCAATGCTCTACAATCGCATCATCAAAGCAACGACATTTCTAGAGGAAAATGGGGGTGTGTGGGTGTGTGTGTGTGTGTAACTGGGGAAGAGGGAGACACACAACACGCTGGTTTGGAAGGGGGAAAGGAGGGCAAAAGGACTCCCAGAGAGGCGCTGGCCCCGCACATCGCCCGGCTTTGCTAGAATTTATGTGAATATATAATTCAGATAACAACTCTGCTTTAATCTCCATTGTACGGGACGAGCTGAAACAGCTCAACCGTAATTGGCCAATTAGAAACAGAAAGAATGGAGCTCGCTTGCAAAGGCACATATTTCATGGCCCGCAAAAAAAAAAAAAAATCGCAAATTAAAAATATATAAAACATTGATAAGTCCCTCATTACACCAGAGGGGATTATGTCTACAGGCGTGCGGAATGCGTTTCCTTCCCATTGCTACTTGGAGATTTCTTCTGGGTGTATTTGTGAGTCGCTGGGCGAGTACGTGTGAAAAAGGAGGATTAAGGTTAGGTTTCAAAGCGCAAAAGGAGGATATTTCGCTTAGAGGTTTTATTTTTAACCCTCTTCTCTCTCCTCCCCGCCCACCTTTCAAGCTCACGTTGTCTCCATGGCATCCTCGGGCAGTGTTTATGTCCTTACAGTTGCCCGCAGATGTCTCGGCGCTTGTTCTAGGGGTGACTGCGGCTTGGCCGGAGAGGCCCCGTTACACCTCTTTGACAACGATAGCAAATTATCACTAATGATTGCAATAATCTTTTGACGCAGACAAGAGCTTCTGGGAAGGAGGGAGTGAAAAAAACCCACAACACAAAGTAAAACGAAATAAAAAAAAAGTCCCATCACGCTTTATCTTCTAGCCTGAAGGAATGCAGGCATACCATGTACGACCGATACCCACGAGGGCACGTAAAAAAACTCGCAAAGACAAGGGCAAGGCTAGATGTCCCGTTGGGACCCCGCACGTTGCAGGGAGCCCCTCTAAAACCTAGTACCTTCACCGGCCACCTCGCTGACTCCCCGCTCCCCAAAATGGCGACGATCTCTAAAAAAAAAGATGATTTTTGCCTAAACTGGGCGCTAGCGTGGTTCAGGCCGTCGCCGTGGAGGTCCTCTCCTGCTCCTCTGCGGGGGAGCGGCCGCGATGTTTCGGGCGTGCGGCCAGTCTCGAACCCCAGGGAGCCGAGGGGACACTTTCTGGAAGGGCAGAGGAGGCGGCACGCCACCAGGGTGAGTTTTGTTGCTGTTCTCCTCAAGGAGAAGGGGAAAAAAATTATATCATTATGCTCTGCAGAGCAGAGAGTCTCATTCCCTCAGCCATGAAACGAGGCGACCGGCTAAAACACGAATATATTCAGGCCATGAGTCCGCCTGCGGGACAGGGCTTCAATGACCCTCCTTGCTTTCCTCTCTTTTTCCTCCCCCCATCCTCAAAGCGCAGAGAAAGGCTGCAGAGGGGGACAGGCCCTCCTCCTATGTGCCTCTGAAAAAGCCCCCCAAAATGCTTTGGCCTCGAGGAATCAGTGGGAAGGGTGCGGGCTGGGTGCGGGCGCAGCGCTCCGCTGTTATCAGGCCTCGGCTCCACTGGCGGAGAGCTGGGGCCAGGGCACTGACATCCCCATCCACCATCAATTTACCTTCCGCTTCCCCATTTAGCTTTTAACGTCAAAACCTACATTTTTGTCGGCTCCGGCCTGTCTGGAGCTCTTGTGATTTAGCTGCGCGAATGACTACTCCAGGGAAAATGGCAACATCCTCATTAGCGAGCAATTAAAAGAGATCCTCCTTAGCGGATCCAGAGGAAGTCCCGGTTCTGAGAAACGAAGATTTCAAAAAGTGAAAATTATTGATGGGGAAATATCGGAGAGGAGATTCTCGAGGTTGCGGGGTCGGAGGGCGAGGACGGGCGGCTCCTCACCAGGGCGGGGAGCCCGTCGCCTCCCAACGCCGCTGCTCATCCTTCGGGGAAGCTGCAGCCCGGCGGCTCGGTCAAGGGAAGACACAGCATCTACAGGGAGACTGCTCGGGACGTGCCGCACTGCAGCCCTCCCGGGCATCCTTCTCCCCCCACCACCCCACCCTTTTTCTTCTGCTGAAGAAAAAAAAAATTGGACAGAGGGTGCGAGATGCTCCAGTTTATCAGCTGGGCAACTAAAAGGCAAGGAAAAGCAAACAACGGGGGAGATTCTTTTCTCCAAGTGTTATAAACAAAGGCAAGTGTCTGTAAACACAGACTCACGCCGCAGCATAGAGCCGAGCTGCCTGACCCGACGGAAGGGAGGGCACATCACTTTTGTCTGGTTGTTGTAACCCCGCAACCTCCCCACTGTCAGCAGGGGCGGTAAAACGGCGCAGGGGCTTCCTTATCTTTTTATGGGCAATTGCACATCTACCTACGCTCCGTACCGGGTCTCGTCGGGAGCCACATCCTTAGGCGCGGCAGCAGGGGAAGGCAGACAGGTATGCAGCCCTGGACCTGGAGAGAGAGCCAACTTGGTTTAAGTTGAAGTGATTCAAGTAAGGGTTTAAAATACGAACCTGAATTCTATTCTGGAAAAGGTTAGGAAACCTTGAGCTTAGCCGGGAATTGCAAAAAGTAAAGAGCAGTTTCTTGATGTAGAAATATTTAACCTTTTTTTCCTTGCCTGCCTACAGTACTTAGGCATGCCACATATTTCTCAGCGCTGAATTTCTGCAGTTCGTCCCGGCACCGGGAAGCAGAAGAGCCACAGGCCTGGCACCAGGGCCCTTGTAAAGGAGTCGGCAGACGGGGCGAGAGACAACTGAGCAGATCTAAGGGAAGAGAGATCACACTGGGGAAGTAGATGAACGTACCAAAAAGAGTCAGAGCACGGGTTGCTGCAGTTTGCAGTCAGAAAAAAAAAAAAAATCCTCGCTGTAGCGGACTGGAAACGTGCAACCCAGGAGAGTTTTGAGAACCACAAAGTTAATATTAAGTTCACCGTAGCTCATTGTAAATCTTACATACGCCCCCCCTTCTGCCCTCCCCCGCAAATCCCTTGCCTTGTTCGCTCTTTCTTTCTTGACGTAAAATTACCTGCTACATAATCACTCCGAGCAAAGCCCT
>NW_009736557.1:0-2125 GCF_000703405.1 Apaloderma vittatum | reverse complement strand
AGAGGGAAAAAAGAGAGGGAAAAAAGAGAGGAAAAAAAGAGAGGAAAAAAAGAGAGGAAAAAAGGAGGAAAGGGAAAAAATAAGGCGGGAAAAAAAGGGTGAGGAAAAATAAGTGGGAAAGGGAAAAAATAGAAGGAAAAAATAAGAGGGGAGGGGAAAGAAAAATAACGGGGGAAAAAAGGGCGGGAAAAATGTAGAAGGGGAAAAAATGAGGGAGAGGAAAGAAAAATAAGGGGGAAAATAAGGAGGAAAAAAATACAGAAAGGAAAAAAATAAGGGGAAAGAGGAAAGGAAAATAAAGGGAGAATTAAAGGAAAAATATGAAGAGGCAGGGAAAAAATGTAAGGGAAAAAATGAAGGAGGAGAAAGAAAAATAAGGGGGGAAAAAAGGATGAGGGGGAAGAAAAATAAGGAGAGAGGGAAAAGAAAAATAGTCGAAAAAATGAAGTAGGGAAAAACATAAGGAGGAACGGAAAACACAGAAGGGGGAAAAAAGAGGGAGGGGAAAAAATCAGGATGGAGGGAAAAGAAACCTCTTTTTCCCTTCGCAGGCAGCACCACCGATAAGATTTTTGTCAACCCAAGCCCAAAATGTCTAAAATTACACCCGACTTTGGTCCCGCAAGCAGCACCCACCTGTGTCGTTCTCCAGCTCGAAGCGGAGATTCTCTGCGGGGAGAAAAGAGAAAAAAACAAAAAAAATAAGATTTCCAAGAAAGTTATTTCAATTCGATCAACCTGGGGACAAATTTCCTCAATTTCCCCCCCGATTTTATAAACTTCATCAAAGTTATTTCAATTTGATCAATCTGGGGCCCAATTTCATCAAAGTTATTTCAATAAGATCAATTTGGGGCCCAATTTCATCAAAGTTATTTCAATTTCTTCAATCTGGGGCCCAATTTCAAAGTTATTTCAATTTCTTCAATTCGTGGCCAAATTTCCTCAATTCGTGGCCAAATTTCATCAAAATTATTTCAATTTGACCAATTTGTGGCCAAATTTCATCAAAATTATTTCAATTTCTTCAATTTGAGGCCCAATTTCTTCAATTCGTGGCCCAATTTCATAAAAATTCTTTCAATTGCATCAATTCTGGGCCCAATTTCATCCAATTTATTTCAATCTGATCCATCTGGGGCTCAATTTCACCGGATTTGGCCTCAATTTTCTCAATTTCGTCCAATTGATTTCCACCTGCCCAATTTTTCCAGACAAAAACGGCTTTTTGGGGCGCTCACCCTTGAACTCCAGCAGCACCTCCTTGAGCACGGCGCTCTTCTGCGAAAAGCTCTTGAGCTTCTTCTCGAGCTCGGCGAAGCCGCTCTCGGGTTTGCAGAACATCCAGCTCTCCACGCTGGGCAGGGGGAAAAAACAGAAATGAATGGGAAAAAAAATATAAATTAAAGAAAAAATATAAATTAAAGGGGAAAAAAAAATAAACCGGAAAAAAATCTATCAATATTCAATATTTAAACTGGGGTCACTCACCTGCTGCCAACTGGGACAACACCCTGGGGAGAGAAAAAAAGAAGAAATTAATCATCTCAAGGATCTTTTTTAGTCCAAAGATTTCAAAATTTCCCCCAAACCAGGTGGATTTGCACAGAACTAACATTTTTTAAACTTTTTTTTAGTGTGGCCAAGGAAAAAAACTTATTTTTAAAGAAATCTCGAAGGTGAGGAGGAGAAAATAATTAATTTTTGTCCCCTTAGAGAAACAAATGAATAAATAAATTACTTTTTTAAAAATACATTTTTCGAAGGAAAAAACAGCTTTTTAAAAGACAAAATGATTTTTTAAACCAAAACTTAATAAAAAGGGTAAGTTTTTAAATAAAGCTTTGAATAAAAATGGAATTTTAAGACTAGAAAAAACCTTGAAATGAAATTTTTTGGGAATCGAAGGGTTTTTGAAACCAAAAACTGCAGAAACCGGAAGAAATTAAAACTTTTTTGAGAGAATGTTAGATGAAACAAAAGAGTAAAATTTGGATAAAAACGTAAAATAAAACCCTAACTAAATGAAATTTAAATCAGCGCTTCAGTCGGAATTAAATAGAAATTTTAAAAAGTAAATAAATCCAAAGCTAAAACAGCCCATTTTTGGCAACCCTCCCGACCT
>NW_009736556.1:4176-5342 GCF_000703405.1 Apaloderma vittatum | reverse complement strand
AAAGAGCAGCAAGTCCTTCAGATGCTTTTCCTTCTCTTAGATTTTTTTCTTCATGTGACGTTAGAAGGGGGGATCTTTGTTCACGGAAGGCTAACAAATTTAAGGTATACCTTTTGGTGTGTTTCAGAGATCTCTTTGCTGTCTCCCTTATAAAAAGCTGAAAGTATGTAGACCAATTTTCTTTGCCTTTGCAGGCTACTTTTAGGATGGCTTATTCATAAATTGTGAAGGAGTGTACAAAGGTGATGCCTTCACAGTGTACGGTGATGGTCAGTATACGAGAAAAGTAGTTTCTATAAATGTTCTATTTTAGAGACCCTTTTCTTAACCTGTTCCATTTCCTATTCTCTTGTATCATTCATCTGCATATTTGTTTGCTGGTTATTAAAGGCACAAGTACAGAGCATTTAAAGTATTTCTTTTAGTCTTCAGCAGCATCACACAAATAATGCGGCAATGCAACTCTGAGTGTGCAGTGTATCTCCCATCCTACATTGTGGGATGCTAGTCTTGAAAACTGTGTAAAAAGTGGAAATGAGCAGAGTATAAATTGATTCATACCAGTCAAGTTATGGGTCAGGCACTTGAAACATTTAACTGAAACAGCGGGAACGTGAAACAGGTACTACGATGTAGTTAATACTGTCATTGGAGAAGGTATACTTAATATATCTGTGGAAACTTTGCCTACTTGCAACATGCAGTGGAAAAGTAAGAAAAATGTTTTGGCCTTAGGGCACCCGATGCACGCTTGACTTGGGTGCATATAGTAGTTAGCATGAGATATGCACAGAGCTGTCAAACGGTTAAGTTTTAAAATGCAGCTGCTAACACTCTTCAGTTTGTCTTTCGTGTCTCTTGGATTTACTTACAAAATTCAAAGCAACACGTCTCCTATTGTAGTTTTCTACTGTCCTTAATATAAAATCTTCCATATCTTTAAGTCAGATCTAGCAGTGATGTACATTGCTCATGTTCATGCTGTGCTTGTGCTGTGTTTTTGCTGTGTAGTTTGCTGTGTGACTTTTGGGGAGAAGGACATGAAATAGGAGATGACATGAAGTGGTACCTGTTTTCTGTTTTGTAGGTGACTCAGCAGATGTGATTCCAGAGCATAATGAATTCCTTTTTCCAGAATATGAAGTTTTGATAGAACCTGAGGAACC
>NW_009736556.1:1957-4145 GCF_000703405.1 Apaloderma vittatum | reverse complement strand
CCTGCGGATGGCAGTGTAGATCCTAATGATGAACAAGAAGCTGTAGATACATCAAAGGACGGGAAAGAACAAGAGGAAGTCGGAGCTACAGGCAGTGCAAGTAAGAAATAAGATGTCTGTAATTCTTCTTAATGAAACCTGTATCACAGCTTTAAAATATAAAATACCATGATTGTTAAGTGTTCATTGTAAACTACTGGTGACAAAAGACTAAATCTATGGTCATTTGTGATGCAAGATTTTTGTAGACATCCGGTAACATAAGTTGCTTTTAGGGGAGAGACTTACTAAGGCCCAACAGCAGGAGCTCTTGAAGCGACTTGCTGCAGCCAGGCTGCAGGTACCTGGGAGTTACAAGGTCCCTTTGAGCTTCCTGCAGGTAAGGAACAACTCCAGTGAGAAAAACAGGGCCCTGAGCCACCTGCTGCCGGACGCTCTTGGAATTGGGAGACCGAATTAGATGGCCTCAGCTTGACTTGGTTTAGTCTGTTTTAATTTATGTAAAATATTCCAAAATTTCCTTGTCCATGCTAGCAGAAAACTATTCTGAAGCTATTTTAATTGACCTTGAATTAAGCAGTTGGAAGTGCAGGACCCTTCCCCTGCCACTCCCCCGAATTCGTGATGGTGTTGCAGCTCACCACACCGGCTTGCGCACGCCCAGGGTGGAGAGTTTGTGGTGTTGTGGGGGAAGGCTGCTGGGTTCCCAGCCGTCACTGTGCTCTAAAGCTGTCTTGAGACTGCTTGGTGCCCCGTGTTGATGTGAATGTTGGAGTGTAACAGATACACTCTTCAGTGCTAAAAACTGAAGTCTGGCACACGCACAGAGTGGGTGGCCTTGCCCAGATGTCAGATTCTGAAGGTTCCGCAGCCTCAGTTTTTTTTCAGTGATACCTGCTGGGAGCCATAAACTTTGGTAGATTAACTTCCCTTTCCAGCATTCTAGCACTCACATCTGTGTTTAAAATGCAGCTAGAACTAGTAAATGGATCTGTGTGGGACTTAATATGTCACAAACAGATAAAAATGTCTTAGAGTGATTTATGCCGGGAATGATTCTTGAGAGCAAAATGCACTTACAGGTGCAAAATTGTTTTTAATTTTTGACTGTCTCACATTAGCCTGTCATCTTTGGGGTTGTTTTTCTTGATTAGGTGAAGCATTTCAGTCCCTAGATGAAGAGACATTGGAAGCAATGGCAAAACACGAGACTGAAGACGACAAGATCTTCCAAATGTTTAAAGAACAAATAGCTGCCGAACCAGAGCAGGTCAGAAGATGAGGTGGCCTTAGAACTTAAAAGTTCTGGCACAGCATCCTGATACACCTGCAAAATATTCAACTGCCTTTTGTACCTACAGATAGAAATGGTGATGAGGATGCCTTCTCATCCTCCACACACCTTAACTAACATATCCTAATCTTCCTTACATGCAGAGCTTGATTCATGCTGCACTAAGAATTTAGCACTTACTCATCTATAGCAGACAGAAATTGGTCAGGGTGAGAAGGCACAGGGGCATGGACCTGCCACCCTGTGAAGTGGTTCTAGGCAAAGGAGGTAGTGAACCATTGCACTCTTCCCCAGGCTTTGGCCCTGTTGGCTTCTCTTTTCAGCAGAGAGCAGTTCTGCCACTGTCACCAGCTGCACGGGGTGAGGGGTGGTTTGGCTTTTTTTAAGATTGAAGAAATTAGTGATGGCTTTAAAATTTCCACTATTTAAAACAGAAATCTCCCCCCATACTATTTCTTGCTAACAGAAGAGGCTGCAGAAATCCACATTGTCAAATGAAAACCTGGTTCCACTCAAGGAAACACAGGCTTAAACCCATGAAAGTGATGGAGGAAGAAACTCTCTCCATGTTTTATGAGGTAGCCGAGGGGCTGAGGTGAATACCCAGAAAGTAGGAGACACTGAGTGTGTTCCCTCCTCTGCTTGTGTTAGGTGACCTCCCTCCTCTGACCATCCCCATACTAACTGATCCACGTAAGTGTCCTCTTGCTGATAATGCCTGATTTACTATATAAATATTTAGATAGTAACAGAACAACAAAGGATATGAATGTCTGAAAGTCCCTCCTTGGATTTGTTAGGACAGTCTCCTTGCATTCAGATGCACAACTGCAAACAAAAGGAGCTGGGTTGCATTCCTGACTTTTCTGTACACTTTGATGTGGTAACTACCAA
>NW_009736556.1:0-1926 GCF_000703405.1 Apaloderma vittatum | reverse complement strand
TCCCTATCTCAAGGCTATAAAATACATGACCTAGCATTTCTTGGTCCTTTAATCAGAGAGATGCAAAGTTGCAATTTATCCTTGGATTGTTGAAAAAAAACGGTGTGTGCATACTTGCATGATTCAAATAGTTTAAGAAAACTTACTGCATTTGGAACTGACAGATCTTGTCATGGGTATAGACTTTGCCATGGGTTTTACTTACAGGCACTGACCTTTTTCTGCACCATCTTAACAGCTTTGTCTGTGTCAGTAAATACAAAATCTTACACCAAGATGAAGACAGTCTTGAGAACTTAAACTTCTGCTCTTTTTTAGATTATTAGATACTGCAGAGGAGGAAAAGGCCCAGTCTGGGTGTCAGGTGAAAATATTCCCAAAGAAGAAGATATCCCAAATTGTTCGTGTGGTGCCAAAAGGATTTTTGAGTTCCAGGTATGTAGATTCATTTAGAGATAACATAGGTGATGTAGTTCAGACTTAACAGGAACTAATTGTACAGCTTTTGGCTTGTAATTAGACCAACGTAGTTAAAGTTCCCACAAAGTAACTACGCTAAATTACAGAGCCCTTATTTACTATTTTAACTGCTTTTTCCTATAAGACCTTCCACATGTAGAAGGCACGTTCCCACCTGATAATTTGTAGCATCCATAAAATGGTGTACTTGTGAATATGGAGCCATCCCTTAAGTAACACAAGTCTGGAATTGTGTATTTAAAAAAAAAAAAAAGCCTTCACAATGTGAATTGGAAATATGTCTACAGCATTCAGCTGTAGAATTCTGCATGTTGGAAGCACATGTATGGTGAATACGCTTAATGTAATGCAAAGGCAAAACGTAATTATGACTAATTTCAGATAGAGGAAGGAGGCTTACTGTCTCAGTTTAGAAGACAGGGGAAACCAAAAGCCTCTCTTAAGGTAGGGAAAATTAACCCCCCCCCCCACCTCCGAATTGCTATACCTTTGAAATTATGGGGCTTTCAGACAAAGATATGGGGATAGGAATACCAGTTCTTTACTGAGAATATTGCAAACTACAAAGGTAATGATACAGGAAAAAAAAACCAAGAAACAAATAATCCCAGAACCTGACAGAGTCAGAATACCTGACTTGGGAAAACAAAAAGTCCAAATAAATCCAAATTAAAGTCCTCCTGGAGTGGCAGATGCGGCTCCCGTTGGGAAGGGATAATCCGGTAGAGGGGTCCGGTGGCGACAGGGCAGAGTCCAGTCCTCCTAAGGCGAAAAATGGCCACAGCACCTCCCGGCGCTTCCACGAGTTCTAAAGGCGAAGAAATGGCCTCGTCTTCCCCAGCTCTTACGGCTTTAGGCCCTGGGGGCGGCCTCGCTGCTGCCCCTTCATTAACCCATGATTACCCATTAACAGAAAGCACCTGCCCCTGGAGTTAACAAGAAATGAAAATATCTTCCAACCGGTTTCAACAGATAAAAATAGAATTACACATTTTTGGTTACATATTGTAACCCAAGACACTTACAAATCAAGCAACGCTTAGTCAGTTTAGATAAAATAAGTAGGGCCATGCCTTTGATTCCCAGTGTATCTACTACAGTGCTTTGGGAATTTCAAATTTATTTTATTTGAGCTGTGTGCTGCTTGGTAGTGTTGGTTGGGATTTTGCTGTAAGAGAACATAAATGAAGGCTGGACCTTCTTTGTGAAGAGACACAAGGAGAGTGTAGAGAGCTGTGTCCTGTCTCTAAACCTTTTTTGTTTTCCTTGAAGATTATGCCACAGCTCCTGAACCACCTTGAGGTTGACAGCCTTGGAGAAAGCATTGACTGGGGCACACTGGTGGTGTACACTTGTGCTGACAACTGCGGTGAGGGCAATGAATACTTGGAAGAGTTCATATGGAAACAAGACTTCTCTGCAGGCTCTGCTCAGCTTCCAGCAAAT
>NW_009736555.1:0-2411 GCF_000703405.1 Apaloderma vittatum | reverse complement strand
TTATTTAAGTCCTTAACAGAACACGTACGCGCTATGCGTGTGGTTGACGCTGGACCTGGTTCGCCGCTGCCGACCGTGACCCGCCATGTCTAACCTGGCGCCTTTTAGTTACAACGACCCAGGGAAAACCCCCGGCCCCGCCCCGGGAGCCGTCCGGGAGAGGATCTGCCTTCACACCTACGAGCCTGGGGCAGCCAGCGAGCGAGTTCGCTTTGCAGTGCGAGTTCCTGCTTGTAACGTGCATCCACGGACTTTTTAACATTAATAGTGGTGTACGATTCGGGAAAATACCCCCTCCGGTTCTTTTCCGTCTCCCAGGGCGGCGAGGAAGCCCTCTTGTCTCCTCCTCTGAGCGAGGGCAGCCAGGGACTTGAACGTCTTTGGCTCATAAATAGCCAAATCGGCGATCATTTTCCTGTTCAGCTCCACCTGCGACTAAAGGCAAGAAAAGTTGTGGGTTAAGTCCCGTAACTCCTAGTAACCACGCTGCAAAATCGGTTCCTGTGGTCCGAAGGCCTTTTTGCTACACTGTACAATTTCAGAACTAGATAAATGTCTCATTAAGCCAAAATTTGTTTAATGATTTTCTCAGTCTTTCTGGTAGGAACCAATACCTGAAGAAGAATCTCTTTATTTCGTGGAAGGCCACGTGTTACAGGTTAATCCATGGCACTTGTGTTAATTCTTAGACATGTTCAAGTTTACCTGTTGTGCTAGAAGCTGCCTGGTATCTCAAAATGTGTCCTGGAGTAGAAAGACTGCAGGATCAAATCCTCCTGACACCTCTAGATATTGCACAGTTAGCTGCATATTCTGAGGGAGATATTATAACACTTTGCTTCTTTTGGATCTTTTAACAGAAACACAAAGTTGGTAGAGAAAAGAGTAGAGATTTCCTAGGGCTGTTTTTGCTAATCCAAGCTTTGCATTTTTAAATGGCTTGAAGGAAAGGCAGTTGTCACTTAACGGCTGCAGTAGCAACAAGTGTAAAAGCATTTTACAAGTCTCATTCTTAAAACACACAACAAAAAAATTTGGGGACAGAGCAAAGTGTAGAGCAACAATCTTCACCAGGACAAAAGGGGATTCTGCATAGAAGAAACATGTTTAGGGCAGAACTTGGTTCCTGAGCTGACCAAAACTCCTTTCAGAGGCAGGAAAGTTCAGCCTGACAGAAGGGGCTTTTCAATCTCCCTGCCATGGCGTATGCCACTACTGCCCGCTCACGCTCCAGTTGGGAAGTCCTCATCGTTATTCTTCAAAGACAGGCACATGGAAGCTGCTGCTTCAGTTCCTCACAGCTGCATTCCTAGACAGTGACCGGCAACCCTTTGATCTGTTTTGTCAGACTACCTCTACTTAAAAGATTACAGAGTTTAAAGAAAATAATTTGCCTGGCACTTCAGAAGACCTCTATCAGACGTCTTCTCCAGTTTGTAAAGTAAATATTCTTCAAGCACCATCCTTACCTTATGCAGATTGCTTATGAAAGTTGGGTATGGCAAACCATGTTCAAGAGAAGCTGCTTCAATCCTAGTGATCCAGAGCTGAAAGTGTAAAAATTAACAGACTGGATGATAAAATACTTCAAAAGTAAACTTCTCTGCTCACACTTAGTAAATACAACATTTTCAGATCTACAGTCTTCTCAGTCCAACATACACATGTATGAACTTCAGAACGTGAGCTGTTTCAGACCACAGAGGGACTACACCTACTTTAAACTCGTATTTTCCACCCCCCGGTAAAACATTTTGAGAGAACCACCCAGTAAGGAAAATGGCCAATCTGGCTGTGCTCTTCTCCTGTTCTAACGTTTACATCTAACACTTCGCTCTTTACCGCTCTTAGGAATCTCTTCTTCTCTCTTCTGGCCTTTGTAGCCTTTACAAAAGCTCTCCGAACACTTCGTACAGCCAGCTTATAGCAGCGGTTCTTCCTTCCACGAAAATGCTGAAATGAAAACAGAAGGTTCAGTTATCTTTAAGGCTCTTAAACCCTTCTGTAATAGTAATATACAGCACGGTCTATTTACAGGCTGCTTTTGCCATAGTGCTTGGATTCCTTCCGCCACAGGGGTCTTTTATTCACAGAATCACTGACCGGTTTGGGTTGGAAGGGACCTTGAAGACCACCTCGTTCCAAGCCCTCTGCCACAGGCAGGGACACCTCCCACCAGACCAGGTTGCTCCAAGCCCCGTCCCGCCTTGAACCCTCCCAGGGAGGGGCTGCCACAGCTCCCCGGGGTGACCTGTTCCAGCGTCCCACCACCTCCATAGTGAAGAACTTCTTCCTAACGCCTCATCTCTTCCTAACGCCCCTTCTAAATCCACCCCGTTCTAGTTTAAAACCATTGCCCCTCGACCTATCGCTACACCAACTTGTGAGCAGCCTCTCCCCAGCTCTCCTGC
>NW_009736554.1:2483-4029 GCF_000703405.1 Apaloderma vittatum | reverse complement strand
ACGTCTGTCTGCTGGTTCTTATAAGCAGCGGGTGAAAAAACCTCAGTTTTTCCTAAGTGGGAACATTTGCCTTTAATGAGCCTAAGAGGGTTTTTCTTTTTTCTTTTTTTTTCTTTTCCCTCTTGCTCTTTCTTTTTTTCTAGAGAAGTGGGGAATGGAAAAAGGTTCTTTTCTAATAAATAAAATATCAGACACATCTCCGGGTGCCAGATTAACGCCCCCGCCCCCACGCAGGCATCGCCAGCGCCGCTCGCTCTGTCAGCACGCGCCCACCCTCCCTGGTAGAGACACCCCTTTACTGCCCCTTCCCCTCCCCTGCCCCTCTGCCTCTTCTGGGGGTCCCAGTGACCCCCTCAGGCCGGAGCACCCCTGGGACCACGTGTGCACCCCAGTGCAGCACGAGGACCCCCGAAGCCGGGTGGGTTTTACAGAGGGGGCAGAAATTCAACCAGTATGGTCCCGCTCAGGTCCCTTTCCCGCAGCTAAAACGTATGGCAGCTCGGGGTATTCCGGTGCTGAGCACTAGACGCATAAACTCGGATAATTCTGGATTGTGCAGTAGCTATTTTCATGTATTTATGTATTAGTCTGACCACAATGTTGTTGGTCAGTACCATGGGAATATTCTTATGTATGGGAACAGATACGCTAGGTCTGACCAGAAAGTAGATTTTTCAGTATGCAGGCAGTACCAATATTTATCCTGGATTTCCATAAAAAGCTAAAATTTCCAGCAAAATAAAAATTCCTGTACAATTCTTTTGACGCAAACCGAAACAGTTTGGTTTAGTAAAGAGAAAATTATTTGGCCCCAATACAGGCAAGAGCTTGACTGCAGCGATATCAGAGCACGCTAATGAGTACCAACAAAACAAGTACCCACTCACACAAAGAAAATAATGAAAAGTAGTATATATAAAGGAATACTAACTGTTTTCCTGTCATTTCAAACTGAGAGCATGTGTCAGGGCAGCGATTCCAGCGTGGCGAGGAGCGAGATGCTCGGGCGCAGCCCGCGGGGATGCGGCGGGCACGGCGCGTGTGACGGGGCCGTTTGTCTGAACATCTCCAGCCCCATTTCCTTCACACTTTGCCAGAGGGTGCTGAGGACCCCCACGCCCCTCTCCATGCTCCTCTGTCAGCACCTCAGCTCCCAGGGCTGCGGCTGCAGCATTCCCGCTCCGGCCCGAGGGGGGATTCTGGAGGAATCCAGACTCCCAGTTGCAGCCGAGGAGGGGGCAGCGCCGTCGAGGGAATTCGCTGGCACGGCCGGCGAGCGTTCGGCAAAGGGCGAGCACACAGCAACGCATTTAACGGGAGCGGTTAACGATTAGGCCTGACCTCCAAAGGAAGGGGCACGACACATTTCAAAAATGGCATTAAACAAGACATATTGAAATATTGGTGTTATTTCCAGGAATTGACTGATTTATTTGAGGCCAAAGTCGCAGCTCTTGGCTTACTGAATTTTTATTTGATGATAACAGATCTTTTGTCCAGGATACTCCTCCCTTAGGGTTCAACCCTGCTTTTGGATCAGGGTACA
>NW_009736554.1:2054-2380 GCF_000703405.1 Apaloderma vittatum | reverse complement strand
GCAAGAAAGGGATTTAAACGTAAGCCACGACACAGCCTTTGCAATCCCTGGCTCTGGGGCACCTGAGCCCCGCAGGAAGGATAAGCTCGGCGAATTCAAGCCTGACCCTCCCCAGCCCGGCTCTCGGGGTGGTGACGGAGTCCTTGCAGGGACACGAAGCATTTCCTCACCCCACTCGCTCTACAACCCTGACCCCTGCTCGTCTGTGTGGCATTCCACCCCGTAACACAAGCATCATCCGTTCTTAAAACCAGCTCGCCATGTGTCTTGGAGAGCCCGAGTCTATTCCTGGTGGCACAAGAGCAGCTCCGGGGGCTGCTGGTGGG
>NW_009736554.1:0-2043 GCF_000703405.1 Apaloderma vittatum | reverse complement strand
CCCGCGCCCACCGCAGGCACCGCAGCGCAGCGAGCGCCAGCGCCCAGGGAAAACGCTGGCTCTTGTTCAAGCAAGGCAGAGGCCCTTCTAAGAAACCCTTATTATTATTATGGGCAACAGCTGGGCTCTGAGGAGAGCTCTGCCCGCAGAATTCAGAGGGAGTTGCTCTACCAGACTGCCATTATTTCCTGCCAGATCGATTTTTCAGTTGGAATTAGGATGAGATGAAAGCTAGGCAGGCAGTGCAGTGACACTGCCTGTAAAAAAAGACCTCGGAGAGTAAAATATGCCATTTACTGGCCATCTTCTCCCACGGAGACCACACGAGCTTGTGTCACGCTTCCCTGAGGAGCGGTGGCACCCTGTGCTCAGCAGCCGTCCCCGTCTCTTTGGCTCACAACTGGTATTTGCCTTCCCAGCGCCCTACCCTCGTGCTCGGCCCCACTTCCCAGCCTGTTTGCGGAATGAAATATTGTTGCTCTCATGGTTTACACGCTCGGAGAGAGGGAATGAAAAAAAGCGAGGTAGGGAGGGAGGGAAGCGAGGAGGAAACAAAGGCAGCATTGTTATCTCTTCTAAAAAACTGCAGACACTTATTCAAGGCAGAATGACTACTTGGGCTTGTGGTTTGCTCTTACATATGCGTTTAACCTCGCGAAATAGTCAACAGCCTGGAAAGAAAACCCCACGCTCGAAGGCAGAGGCTGCCCACGGCTCCCAAACCCTTGGCTTGATTTCCCAATTTGGGGCACTTGGCTGCAGCCCAGCCTCCACCCCTGGGATGTGCTGGACCTGGTGGGGGAGAGTCCCCCAGCCCCAGCCGAAGGCATCGTCCCCCTGACCAGCAGGAGCAGCACGTCGGGCTTATCGGGCTCCTGTCTTATCAGTTCCCAGCAGATGCTACAAGATGATTTGTCATCCCAACCTCGGCAACCTTCGCTCCAGCCAAGCAGCCGCAAGAGCCAGAAACTAGGGGGGCGGCAAAAGAAAGGCAGGAAAAAAAAAAGGGAGTGGAACAATGCAGAGAAAAAGCACAAATTCTGCAACATCTAAATGTGAAAGTGGGAGCGGGCACAGGGCGCTGCGTGCCAACTTTCCAGGGTTCAGAGCACCACCTCGTCTGCGGTACCACCGCCTGCGATGGAGTTTGCCTGACACTTCCCATCAGGAGGCTCCGCAGTCACTCGCGCTGAGCTTTGCCAGGCTTGAATCAATTGGGCTGAAATTTCCCATGTTTGGTATCTGCCTGAGGCAGACGCTGAGGAAACAATCCACTCGGCACGGCACAGCCATTTCTGAGAACACAGGCACAGAAAAACACCATGTTTTGCTAGTAAAAAAAAAAAAGGAAAGCTATTCGATTTCCAATTATATTTATTTTATCTTACTGAGAGGTTCTTGCTCTCCCATGTCATGGAACAGACGCTCTGCGTTTTCGAAGAAGCGGCTCCGGTAGCAGAACTGTACCTTTTGCTTTTTCTGTGGAAATCTGCCCCAAATTTGATTGATTTGAAGTGGCCCTGACACAAAACCCACGGCTCATGGCTCAGCCAGGGGTACGTCCCTTCCTCTGGAGGCGGCTCCATCCCTGTCCAGCTCCGAGCACGGGGACAGGGCTGAAGCAGGTGGGGACACAGCACAGAGGGGACAGAGGGAAGAACGAGCGTGGGACCGGGAGCATCGTGCGTGTTTTAGAGGTGAGGGTGGCGCGAGGAGGATGCGGGAGCAGGAGGCAGGACCCGGGCAGGCAGGACCTGACGGTACCAACCTCGGCAGAGACCCCGGGATGAGGGAGAGCGCGGGGAAATGGATCCGGTTCCTTTAACCTTTCCGCGTGCAGTCAGGTTATCCGAAGGGACTGACCGCCATGCCCGCTCGCTGGGTTTTTTCCTTTCTCCATCACACAACCCCACAGTAAGAGCTATATTTAGCTTTCTCATTGCTAACTACAGGGTGTCAGTGGCTTCTCTTTTCCCCTCCAGTGATTCAGCCAAGCGCAATTGTTCATTCAAGCAGAAGGAGGAAAAGGTAGAGGCGGCACGG
>NW_009736553.1:1751-1960 GCF_000703405.1 Apaloderma vittatum | reverse complement strand
ATCTCGCCGATGCCCCGCCGTGGGGTCTGCCCCGGCAACCCCGTCGAGCTGGGGGTGTCCCGAGTGGCACCCGCTTTGGGGCACCGGGAGATTGGATGGTAAAATGTTGGGGGACAACTAAAAGGGGCCCCCTTGGTGCCAGCCTTCCTCCTGCCCCATGAATTAAACATGCCAGGGAGGTAACGCACACCACCACGGGCACGAAGCCA
>NW_009736553.1:400-1468 GCF_000703405.1 Apaloderma vittatum | reverse complement strand
ATCCTAACCCTAATTCTACCCCAAACTGATCTCTAAACCTAACCCTCATGCTAACCTCAGCCCTAACATTAACCATCTAATTTTAACACAGACCACAACGCCAACCTGCACCCCAACTCTTGGCTGCGACGGAACCCCGGGGTCACCCTCTAAGCTCCAGCCATGGCTGAGCTCACCCCAACAAAGTCGTGCTGAGGCTGCTGAGGCTTCTGAGCCCACAGTGCTGCCGGGCTGTCCCCATCAGCAGCCCCAGCCCCACCGGCGAGCCAGACCCCCCTAAAGCCGTCCCTTTTCCCGGGAGATTTTCTCACGCTTAGCAAACGCACGGGATTAGCCTCATCCTGCACCTCTGCGTGCCAGCAAACCCCCTCCCAGGGATGTTGCTCGTTGTAGGGGGAGCCCAGCACCACCGGTACTGCCGTGACAGCCACCGCCTGGCCCCGGCATCTGACTCAACAATCTTAAAGGTCTTTTCCAATCTAAACGAATCTGTAAAAGGCCCCAAAGCCGGGAAGGGAGAGGCTGGTGCCGGTGCCAAGGAGAAACTTTCCTACAGCTCAGCCTCGGCCAGGGGAAAAACCAACAAACAGACGGGCACGCGCTGCAGATAAATCCCGGCGAGGGCAGGAACGCGGCTGCAAGCAAGCGGGGAGCAACCGGACCGTCGGTGTCTCGTCTCCGCAGCCAGCACGATGCTTCTCGTCCCGCTGCCAGCCTGGCTGGCCCTGGCCATCCTGCAGCTGCCCCTTGGCAGCACCCAGGTAAGGACCTTTGTGCTCCCTCTGCAGCCTTGCAGGCCCCTTGGGGCTTCTCAGCACAGGCCACGGCCTCGGAGTGGGGGGTAGGGCACGGCTACAGTGCCCACGGGGCTGCCTGAGGCTAGCAGGGACAATCGAGATGATGCTAAATGCCCCTGGAGCATCTGAGCTGCTCCTCAGCATCCAAGTGCCCGGGTGGAGAGGCAGATATGGAGACAGAGGCAGACTCTGCACTGGGATGGGGAGAATGGGTCTCTGCCCAAGGCGTCCAAACCATCCCCAAAGATGCTGCCTGCTTGGAAGAGGGACC
>NW_009736553.1:0-265 GCF_000703405.1 Apaloderma vittatum | reverse complement strand
GCTCGCCGTCCTCCAGAGCCATCTCCAGAGACAGGCCACCAAACGCAACGGTAACTCCCACCAGTGATGGGTTCCAAGCCACGTGCCCCCAGTGAGCAGCCTGGACAAGGGACTCCCAGGTCCTCACCAGGGCTGGAGTTGGCTCTGACTTGGCGACATCCACCCTCACCCACCTTTATCTGTCTGCAGAGACCTGCCCGCAGCCAGCAGTGCCCCTCAACGGACGGATGCTGGGCCGGAACCTGCGGGTGGGCCACGACGTTCA
>NW_009736552.1:2981-10871 GCF_000703405.1 Apaloderma vittatum | reverse complement strand
TCCCACAGCCAAGCCCTGCAGCACCCCAGGCACTGCCACACACGCAGCATCCCCAACGCCCACATCCCGCAGCACCCCTGGACACTCCAAACCTCCCCCCGCAGCCCCTCCTCAGCCCCTTCAGTGTCCCCAGTGTCGCCGCCACCACTGCCTCAGACCTATTCCTGGCACCGCAAGCCCCATGACACTGCTTCTAGAGGGATGAGATGGGGCTGAGGGGGATGCCAAGCCTACCCCTATTTTTCAAACAAGATTAGCCCCCCGCGCCATGACTCTATCTAAAAAAGAGCCAACCGCAAGAACACATCGACTTCACAGTCGCCAAAAGCTCGGCCCATCGCTGCCTGGTCCCAAGGACATGCCAACACCAGGGAGGCACGAACACATATGCGTGGAAAAGTGTTGCCCCCAGTGTTTCCAGCTGCTGGGAAGCCTTGAAGCTCCAAATCAAGAGTTTAAGCTGGAGAAGGTGCAGCTTGCAGCTGGCATCACCTTCCAAAATGGAGAGCCTCTTGCATCTGCAAGCTACGATAAAGATAATTGAATCTCATGCCTTGCGCTGTGAGCTGGCCGCTGCAAGCGTGAGGATTACTGTGCGAGGAGAACAAACCTTCCCCTGTTTCTCTCTGATTTTGGTCTCTATAAGGCACAAAAGCCACTGTAAGGCAGCACAGCTTGGTGAGATTAATGCAAGATCTCCATGCCTCAGTTTCCCCATTTCTAAGTAAGGGAACCACCAATACTTTTTCTCCCTGTAGAGCAAGCTCTAAAGCTGGGAAGAAAACGCCACTCACCTTCTCCTCCATCACCCTCGCCGACAGTCAGGGCATTCTGTTGGCCACCGATCGCTTTCCTCGTTAGCCCAGCCCAGCCCTTGCAGCTGCTGGGTGCCAGTGCCAGGAGTCCAACCAGCTGATTTCTCCCCAGGATCCAGCAGCAGAGCTGAGCCGGGAGGGAATAAACACTCGTTTGGATGCAAACGGCTTTGTGCCTTTAGCAAAAGGCCAGGATGAATTATGAAATGCAAAGGCGAGATAAGTGGATCCTGTCACAGCACTTACCCTCTGTGCCGCAGGATCTAAGCGCCCAGGCCAGGAGGGAAGCCTCCCAATTTCCCTGCTGATAAAGAAATCTGTGTTAAGACTCCAGTGCATCATAGGGCTGGTAAATACCGAGAAGTATCCAGCAAGAAAAACGAGCACGCGGGGTATTTCTGTGGAGGGTAGTAGAGAGGCATTTTCCCTTAGCTGGGCTTCAGAGCTGCCAGAGGGATGTGAATTAGAGACATCCAGGCAAGCACAGAGAGGGAGGAGGAGGCCAGGAGAAGTGGGAAAATCATTTCCTGGGCTGCTCTGGGCAGGATGCGAGGAGGTGATGACAGCCCAGGATGCAGGGAGAGCTGCTTCTCCCCCAGAAAGTGCAGCCGGGGCCGCGGGAGGCATTATTACTGCTAATTCAGGAACTGAGATTTCACTGTTTCCATGGATGGACATAGAAAAGAGTTTCTCTGGGATTAAGGAGTCACTTGACTAATGTGAGGCTGAGATTGCCCAGATCAAGCTGCTCCATCACCCTTGTTGCTTGGGCCCAAGGAAGGCAGGTGCTGCAGAAGATTGCAACAAAGCCAATATGAAATTGCATCGTTCTGGTGAGCAGGCTCATCAGCTTGTTTGATTTCACTGCTGGTCTCATTTTTGCCCCCCCAAGGCACGTTTCCTCTCATTGTTTAAATATTTTTTAAAGTAGCACATGGGTGACCAACACAGAACACAAAAGTTGGGATTCCCACCACCTTTCTGGTGGCTGGGAAGAGCCTGGAAACGGGAGCTCCAGATGCTCTGCAGCAGGAAAGAAAATCAAACTCAAAGCTGTTCTTTTCAGTCAATAAGGTTTTAAATAAAACACATGGTTTAGGAAGCCCAGCTGGTGAGTTTGGAGTGCTTGGGGTTAGCACTGCTGGTAAATCAAGCAGCAGTTTGATCCAAGATACTTTTCAAGCTCTTATTTAATTTCCTTCTGGGTCAAGGGAAACACAAAGCACCCACAAAGCATCCCTGACTCACTGGCATCTCAGTACCTGCCACCTCCGGGGCACCACAGACAGCTCGGTGCAGCTCAGCCTGCTCAGGCCCTGGGTGCGTGGGTACCCTGGCAATACAGGGATCGGGAACCTGCCAGAATCTCACCCTCCGCAGCCCTCAGACATTGCAGTACCCACGTGTACAATTGTCTTGAAAGCTTCTAAGTATTGCAGCTAAACCCATATTAGCCTGGGAAGCTCATGTGAGTTTTATGAGGTTCCTTCTTTCCAGCACTGAAAAGGATTTTACTGACTCATTTTAAAATAAAGTCATAAACCACTTTTATTCCCTTCTGGTTTTCCTCTCTGGTAAAACATCTAAGCCCACAGACTTCACTACTGCACAGTGATACTTCGTTACCTTATTTGTGAGGATGAATGTTCAGCTAAACAACACCGGGGTTCATTCTCTAGGTCCTTCTCCAGCGGCAGCTGCACATGCAAACCCTGCAAGACTTCCACAAGTGCGCTCACAGCCACGCTGCAGTGACGCAGAGCACGCCCGGCGCTTGCGGGTGCCCTTGCTTTATTCCACCTTACACCCAGGCACTTCAGCACATCAATAATTTCCTTCCTGTTCAGGCAAGCGTTTCTACGGGTCCGAAATGCTGATGCTGAAGGATGCTTAGGGGCCGAACCCACGGCTGCTGGCATGAGAATTTATTTTGTTCTATGCTGGATCCTGCTTTTATTTTCATCTTTAGCAGACCCCGGATGGGCTGTATCAATCAGAAAAAGCCTGACATTGCAAAATACCATCCCCACCAGCATCCATCCCGCTTCTTACGAGTTTGAAGCCATCTCCCTACCTCCTGCACTCCAGACAGATGGGCCTGCTGGGTTCTAAACGGGGGCAGTAGCCCATGGAAAGGACCTCGGGAGTCAGCCAGCGCAACCTTCGACCCTCTTGTGCTTCTGGTTGGGGGAACAGGAGCATGCACAGAGCTGGTGACAGCAACCTCTGCACCAGGCTGCGATGCCTCCACTGCACCTTCTTCCCTCTCAGCCTGGTCCTGCACATCGCTTTAGCCTCCCGAGCCTGCTTCCCAGGCAGGGGTCTGAAGAGCACAGGGTCGATGCACAGCTTTCCCCTCTGTGACCCATTCCCAGCAGAGGTGTGTTAGTTGTTAGACCCCTCAGTGGGTTCGCTCTTGCCTGCACAAGCACTGGAAAACAAGTCCAACAAGAAAACTTCCAGCAGGAGCTGCCCAGCAGCTCCAACCTCTCCCCGTTATCCAAGTAACACAGCTGGGGATGGGCACATCATGCGACGCGGGGATCGCACATGCCCGTGCCTCAGCGTCACAGGTCTCCACACAGACACACACACTCTCAAATCTGATATATTTGGGGGACTGCAGAGACCCCCCTCATCCCGGTGGGCCACAGGAAACACCTGTCATGGTGCCTGTGCACCCATTCAACAGGACAGATGGCGGTTTTTCCCTGGGAACTGGTCAAGGGAGGTCACGTTCCCCTAAAAAAGGGATCCTTCTCCATCATGGGTGACTACCTAGGAGCTCCAGCCTGGGTGGTGAGGTCCAGGGCCGCCCACGCAGCACATTGGGCCGCCCTGCCGCAGTGGCATCCGTCCCTGTGCTGGAGGAGAGGAAGAGCCAGCCTTGGGTAATGTTGTTAGGCGAGAGTTACGCCATCTCCTTTGCAAACAAAGATAAACGTCATTAAAGCTCAGCTCTGCTTGTTTTACATCCAGAGATACAATGAACATCCCCCCTCTCTGTGTGGGGGTTTACAGCTTTGGACTGCAATTAGGCAGCAGCGTAGTATTAACCCATCGCACTCCCAGAGCATCAGCCTGGGAGCAAGAGCTTTGCCCAAGAGCCTCCTTGACCTGGCTCAGTCCTCCCATCCCAGGGAAGCAGCAGGAGAGCTGGAGGAGACCCAGAGACAGGACTTGAAGCTACTGAGAGGGAATCTGTGCAGCCCTTGGGGTGCACAAACCTTGCACGTCCCCGTGCTGAGGGGCCCTCGCAGCCATTGGCAGCACGGGCAAGGCGAGGCACTCCGAAAGGAGCCCGGAGTTCCCAAAGTACGACCCCCCAGCTATGGGTCCGGAGCAGCTTCTTCCAATTTGTGAGCCATTTAAAGTTACAGGAAATGGGTTTTTTTTAAGCCTGTGCTGCGTATTTTTAAGTGCCCAGTTAACAAACTGTTGATTGCTTATCATCTGCCTTATTTTCCTTGTTTAGCGGCAAATGTGCAACATGGTGCTTTACCTGTGTGCTTCTAGACCCTGCCCGAGCCTGTGGATGCACCTTGCCTCACCCCAAGAGAGTCAAGATGTGGGGAAAAACATCTCATGTAAGATTCTGGACTGTTCAGCCCCAAACTGGGATGTTTGCCCTAAGCTGGGTAAACACATCCCTCCAGGTTCCTCCTCCCCAGGGAGACACAGCACGAGCTCTGCAAAAGAAGCTGGGCTTCCTTGCAGAAGGTCTTGTGGGCAAATCTGGGATAAAAAGCAGTGAAAGAGGCAACATTTGAAGCAAAACCACCAGTTGTATCTGCTGGGACAGCTCTGAGAATGACAACGCACATGGAAAACTTGGAGAAATTAGAAAAAAACACGCTGACTTTCCCTTACCCGGTGCCTGTGGGGAGGAAGGGTTTTCCTCAGCCAACACGGGGGTCCCGTGGGGAAAACACTGCAGGTCTCCCCACCGATATTGGATGCAGCGCTGCGAAGAGCCACATCTCTCCTCCTGCCCACTCACAAATGTGAAGCTTCAATATTTGATGGAGCCGAGCAGCTTCTCCTGGCACTGGGAAAGAAGGGCTGCACAGTGTGAGCGACCCAGGGCTCTCCAGCAAGGAAAAGAAGCCCTTGGGGCTTTTGCTGTGCCCATGGAAGAGCATCTGGCTGGGGAAGAGGGGTGGTGGGGAGGCGATGCCGGTCGGCTCTTGCACAAGCCAGATACTTCCTCGGGCAGCGCGGTGCATCGATCGACCCTGCTTGGCTTGGCAGAGGTTCATCGATCGCCGCAGGCACGGCCCAGGCATTGGGTTTGTGGAGAAAACATGCCCTGCGGGACTTGTGGTTCACACGGCTCAAAGAAGGGACAACGCCAGGCATGGGCACAAACCCAGCCTAGGTTGCTTGGAGTTTGGGTGATGCTCAGGGAAGTGCAAAGGAAGTGCAGACAGAGAAAATTAACTCCTTCCAACTAAGCGCGACCTTACCACACGTACACTGACCACTTCTCCCGTAACACAAGCTCCGCAGTTCTGTTGGCACATCCCAGGGATCAGCGACATGAGGCAAACACCTGGAGACAAAGCCAGGCTCATGTGTTGGTGACAGAAAAGCTGAGGTGCCACCAGCACGAAGCAGGGGCTGCAGACATGTGAATCCAACCCCAACTCACACCAAGAACCCTAAGCCTCAGCACAGGGGCAGGGTCTGAAGAGACCTCCACTATGATGGCAGCCCCCAGAAGGTTTTTTTTCCTCCTCTTTTTGCAGCAGAACCCTCCCCACCCTCCCTGGCTGCACAGAAACCTTTCAAAGCCCCAACTCCAGCCCTAACCAACATAACAGAGCCTTGCAAACCCTGGCGCTGGCTGCTTCTGGCAGACAAGCCTGGTTCTGCTCTCCTCAGGCATAGCTGGCAGAGAAGTGGGGGGAAATTGAGACATTACCCTGAAGACCAGTCAGCCAGCCCTCAGGCACCAGTAGGGCTCCAGCTCTCCGTGTTCACAACTTCTGTGACCTTCTTTCACGCTCTCGTCATATATCGGCTCTTTCCCAGGTAGCTGCAAGCCCAAGGGCAGACGGGGCTGCAAAACTGCTGCAAACAAGCTCAGGAGAGTAATGATGAGCCGAGTTGGTCCTAGGGCAGCCCCGAGGCTCCCTGCAGCACTGTGCCTGGAGCACGGGCATCCTGGAAATCCCAGAGGTGCTCACTGGGCATCAGTAGCCAGGGCAGTGATGAGAGACGGCACCTTCTCCTCCTGTTTTGCGAGGCTGGGAAGGACGCTCAGCCCCAGTTTCCGCTCCGTTAGCTCCCGTTCCTGCTTTACCTCTCAGCGAGGCACTGGAAGCCGCATGCGGCAGCACAGGGAGGGATACCTGGCCAGACGCAGCATGAGCACAGCCGCACGTGTTGCGAAGGGAGCAGGGGGAGGTCGTGAGGAGGCTATTGGGTGTGAACAGGAGCGCGAGCTGAGGCTGCAGTGCCAAAAGGTTTCCAGACACCCTCAACGCCTCGTGAATGGTGCTTGCCACCACCCCAATTCCACTCCATCCTGCTCCCAAAGAGAACTGCGTTACCAAACAAGACGGGCTCACACCTCCTTGCAGGTCCCCCCTTCCACGACAGCTGGAAGCTCTGGTGAGGGCAGCGATGTCCCTTAAAGCATCCCAGACTCCTCGGCCCCTGCCCGCTCCAGCCTAGCCCAGGCTTGTCCTCATTTCAGGCTGGGCAAGCGGCTGCCCAGCCCCAGAGGTAACAGGATGATGCCAAACCTCCTAATGGAGCTTGACAGCAGTGGGATTAAAAGCACAAGCGAGATCGCAACCCCTCCGCAATCAGCTTCTGCCTTGGAAGAGCTGAACCAGAAAAGAAACCTCCTGGCAGCGGGGAGGGGATGAGGAGCCCGAGAACACACAGAGAGAGGGCAGCAGGGGCTGGGGGGGATCCCTTGACCATCCCAAGCCCTCCTCGCTCGCCCTGCCAGCCTGCCATCAACAGGAAGGATCCAGTCTGCCCTCCTTGGCAGTGCTAGTGAAAGGGGTCACCAGCAACAGCCTCAACTCCAGCTGGTCCCCGTGGCTGGTACTTCTACAGCCCTGAACTTTAGATGCAGAGCAGCCCGTGCCACATGCTGCTCACCCCTTCCTCTCGACCCTGCAAGCTCAGGGGCATCACACAGCACCTATGACAACCTCCGCTCCTTCTCCCTCTCCTTTAGGTGCTGCTGCCGTTCGTACTGGAAACACCACCCAAGCAGCCAGGTCCAAGACTGAGACGGGAGCTGGTTCGACAAAAAGGCAGCCCCGACTACATTTCCCACTTGAGGGATGTTCCAGCAGCGCTGACGCCCCAGGTCTCCCCCATCCTTCTTCCCGCAAACAACAATACCTCAGCATCTCTCCCAAACCTCCCCAAAAGGGCTTTTGGAGAGGTGCAGTGGTGGTTAGCTTGCACGAAGCGCCCTGGGGACACCCACTAAGTCACCCTCTGAAAAGCCAAGGTACAAGCACCATCTTCATTCTCCGCTCAGCCGAAACCAGGAGCCAGAGGCTGCTCTCCCGCCCGGCAGCCGTTTGCTCCCAGTGATGAAAAGCAGGGGAAAGTGGGGCTTTTTACTGCAAAAAAATAAAATAAGGGAGACACTCCAGGGTGCGTCAGGAAGAGCTGATGGATTTTGGCACAGTGCTCAGGCTGAAAAGCTAGCTCCAGCTCCAGACCTTGTTTTGCAGTGACCTGTATCGAGAATTGGCTTTTTCCCTTTTTCTTGCCAAATGGAAAGAAAAAGAAATCCTTCCAGGTCAGAGGAAAGAAAAGCGTTTACTCGTGGGTCAAGTGAAACAATCTGATGCAAGGTTGAGTGCACTTTTAATCCTCTCAAAACCAGGAAAAGATTCAATTTCCACCTGAAAAAAACATCTAAAAATAAAAGGACAAATGTTTTCGGGGTCAAAAGCGCTCGATTTTGGTTTTTAAGCCCAAGCAGCTCGCCGAATTGAATCCCACTTTGCAAAGCAAGAGTGTAGAGCGGAGGGGAGGGGGTGGGTTGATGCACCAATCTGGAAAATTCCAACCGTGACAAGACAGCACCAGGCACAGT
>NW_009736552.1:2463-2971 GCF_000703405.1 Apaloderma vittatum | reverse complement strand
CACTGCAGCGGCCAGCCCGGGATCCCTGTGTCCCCGGCCCACAGCTCGGGTACCCCAACCCCAGCTTATGCTGAGCCCCGCTGCGCACCTGGGTGCCAGGAGGGAGTTCTTTAGCCACCTCCATAGCACTTTGTTCATCTGAATTGAGCTGTCATTTTTCAGCCTCCTCCTCACCAGCCAAATGCTTCCTGACAGCCCGTTTAGAAGTCAAAGCACCCGATTAGCACCGCAGGGAGAGAGCTGCTCGCAGACACTGGGGGAAACCCTGCCACGACTGACCCCTTAAACAAAAGCCCTGAACATCACTCCTTACCCCTCTCACACTTACCCACAACTGGGGGCTGCCGTCTTCCTTCTCTAGCTCGTGCTGCTTCTCTCTCACCTGAGTGACCCCAGCTGAGGGGACATCCTGACATGTCCCACCACCAAAATCCCAGCACCTGCTTCCCACGCCCCCAGTGGGGAGCAGAGCCGCTTCATCCACTTGGCCGGGCTCACCACCGGCAAC
>NW_009736552.1:1990-2214 GCF_000703405.1 Apaloderma vittatum | reverse complement strand
AGAGCCGCTTCATCCACTTGGCAGGGCTCACCCCAGGCATCGCCTGAGTCCATTAGCAAGTCCCCAGAGCACACACCTCGCTGGCATTTTGCTTAACCCTGGCTTTTAGGGAGTGCTGCAGAGCTGTTGTCACCTCTCAATTTTTAATTCGCCCTAAAGATTTCGGTCCTCTCCCTCAGGGGACTGACCGTCGATAACCTCTGCCGGCAGGTGTCTAGTCGGAG
>NW_009736552.1:0-1891 GCF_000703405.1 Apaloderma vittatum | reverse complement strand
CGGAGGGTGGAAACTGGAGGCGGGGCGGGGTAGGCAAAGGAGAGGAAAGCAGCTCCACCCTCTGGGAGCAGCAGGACCCCTCTGCACACATGCCCCAGGACAAGAGGCACCCAATACTCCAGTGAAAAGGGTCCCCCACCCCACAGAGATGGTCCGCAGAGAAGCTCGTCAAGGCCATGGAGACTGCCAGCTTGCCCAGAGAGCCGACACCTGCAGAGGCAGAACGTCCTCCTCCTTTCCATCAGATACCTCTGCGGGGTTGGGTCTCTCTGAACTGCACAGCTTGCTCAGGTTTTACCTTGACGCCTGGCGCAGCCACCTCTCCTTCCTCACCGCCTTCGGCAGGGACACGAATGCGGCATCATCTTCCATTCCCTGAGGTGTCTCTCTCTTTTTCCACTGCCTTAAGCAACAAATGTGCAAACAGGGACCCGCCGGGCATGAGAAATGTGACCTGAGCTGCTCTGGGAAGCGAGATCAGCCCAGGTCAACCTGAAGAAAGGAAGCAGCTTCAGGTGGATTTTCCATCCCTAAGCTGCTGGAACACGGTGGGGGCGTCCAGGCTCAGTTCTTCGCACACCTTTTATCTTGACTGAAAGGGCAGAGGAGACTACTCAAGCACTTTGTAGACAGCACGTGAATGGCAAAAACTCACACACCCAAAAGATATCCTGACTGGTTAAGCATCAGAAAAGGCACACAGGATCGCAGCAAAGCCCTGTACCCCACCTCCAACAGGATCCCAGGGAGAGCGGGCAGGAAGAGTAGCAGTGTAGAAGCATGAAACACGCGCAGTGGTAGTAGCCCAGAACATGCTCCCTGCCTCCAAAAAAACTGGCAAATTAGAGAGTTCCCAAGTCCCAGGGGATGCCTTGATGCTGCTTAACGCTTGCTGGCTGCCTCCCACTGATCTGCCTGCACCCTTTCCGCACACATGTGAGCTCTCAGTTTCCACACACTCACCCTTCCATGCCCCTACAGCATCTCCCCATCCCTAATTTCTTGGGACGGTGTGTGCCTCCAGTCACACGTCCAGGCAGCTGTGGCACCCAGGCAGGGTCAGGAGGCAGCTCCAGCCACACGTGGATGCTGCCCCCGCAGGAGGGTCTTCCTCAGCTCCTCACCTCCCTCATCCTCCCAGACCTCCAGAGAAGAGTTTTAGGCTGAAGGGAGCCAAGCTGCCAAGAGCTGGCCTTGGCCAGGAGCAGCAGCAAATACAGGCATGTCCCAAGGAGACCTCTTGGGACACCCCAGCCCCAGTCCTCACCTCCCTGAATCCCAGACGGGACTTCTGCAGCAGAGAAGGTGCTGCTGGAGACAAGCACTCTATTGCCCAGACAGCTCCATGCAACCTCAGCTCCATTTAAGCCACTCTCAACCCTGAATGACAAACATGTGTGACGAGACCTCTCGGCCCAAACATGGCACCAGAGAAGTCAGGCAACCTCCGAACCTTCCCGCAGGGTTGTGCGGTCCCTGCTCAAGCCACAGCTCCTCCCCTCTCTGCTTCCATCTCTTTCATCAGCTTTCTGCACAGTCATTTCCTAATCAACCCCAGATTTACCTTCTCTATATTTTAGCTCCTTCACATCCAAAACCACCCCTAAATGCTGAAATTAAAACAAAATAGTCACAGAATCATAGAACAGTTTGGGCTGGAAGACAGCTTTAATCTAGGACAGTCAACAGATTTCTTAAGCTGGGCTTTCATCCATTCCAATAGTAATGTTAAACCCTACCTTGGGCTTTCCTTGGCGGTTTGCAGTGAAGCAAACCTCCAGTACCTTTGCCACCGTGGCCCTTGAAGCCCCTGAAGATCTGAGGAACAGTCTGGGCACCCACAAACCAGCTGAACACCAGCACCCATGTATTGGGTTGGCTCAGCCGGATT
>NW_009736551.1:0-22314 GCF_000703405.1 Apaloderma vittatum | reverse complement strand
CTTGGGCTGATGCGAGGCAGCCTTACGATTTTTTGTAGACCTCAGGCTTAGCGGTTGCTCTTTGTCGTTTTTTTTTTAAATGAATTTCAAATAACGCAGCAAGAATCGCTCGCCCGGCAATTGGAAAAAAAACCCCACAACTGATACGGGTTTGGTTTTGCTGCGTGGAGAAAGCCCAGTGCTCCTCCCAGCCGCTTATTTGCCGGCAGCAGAAGGGTTTTACAACCTTTCTGAGGAGGTGATACGACCCAAATGACCCCAAATTAGCTCAGGCAGGAATCCAGCCGGGTACTTTTCTGTGAAATCCTCATTAGCGTGTTGCTCTGAACCGTAAGATGGCCGAGGGATTCGTTTCTGAGAATACTTGAAGGTTTTTTTCTCAACAAGCTGCAGCTGCAGATCTATATCTGACTAAAGGGATAAATCCTAAAATCTATGCTTGCCAGTAAGGTCAAGGCAGCCGGCGGAGATGTATCGAACCACGCTGTCAGAGGTAGACGTTTCAGGCCAAACTCATTCCTGGTGCAGCGCTGCTAATTCCTTTGAAGTAACACGAGGGATGAATTTAGTCCCTTGTGCTGAAAGATATATCAATAGGAAGCAATTTAGATTGGGCCACTTAAAGTGCATGTAATACAAAAAAGAGAGAGAGAGAGACACTGAGGAGTAATGCTTCAAGGGTTCGCAGAGGTTGATTTGTGTAAGCTAGTGAGGTTGTAGCATTGCTGTCCCAAGGGAAAGTTGGGGGAATGGGAAATTGCCTTTTATAGCTGAGCCTCAGGTTAACAGGAGAGGGAGGAAAGTAGTTTTAGGATTGCTGTGTAAACTGGCAGCGTTACAGGCTGCCCTTCCAAGTTACACTTTGGTTGCACAATGGCACCTACTCACCTCTTCCCTGATTATCCAGAGACATACCCAGCTCCAGAGTTTACATTTCCCTCACCTATTTTCTCTTTTTCACACAATGCACCCAATAATGGTGTTGTCTGACTTCTGCCATCCCCCTTGGGATTGGGGAGGTGCAGAGAAGCTGTAATTCCGTTGTAAAACCTCGCTGCTTTGTTCTCTAAAAACCTGAGAATCTGAGGGAACTTCTTACTGAGAGGGTCCTGCCCTTTGGCTCAGCCTGGGTCCTGATAAGCTTCTGTGGAAGCTGCAGGGAAATGGCATTATCCTCTGCAGCTGTTAATGATCCTCACTGAATATTTGTGGAGCCACAGTGATAAACCGCTAATTCTGTCAGAAAGCCAGCCAATGTGAACTGGCAAATGAATATTTTATTATTTTATAATGGGTGGGAGGCATGTGAATGGAAGGCCGGGTCATTCAGCGATTGGGGATCTCATGGTGTGTCTCTCCTTGGCGTTCCAGAAGAGCTGCTGGAGAGCTGCCCTGCCGTAGCCGCTGACGCTATGGAAGACCGCATCCGCTGGCCTAGGCTGTAGGATGGTAGCGCACAGCAAGGTGTCAGCAGATAATGCAGTTGCAGCAGACCCGAGATGTCTTCTTGACCCTCCGGCACGGGAACGATCGCAGGCTCGAGGCTACCACGGCCCCGGCCGGCCCGGCACCGCGCGGGCACCGAGCAACACGCACTTCCGAACGTTCCGCTCGCAGGCGGATTTCAGCAGCATCACCCGAGCGAGCAGCTTGCTGGATGCCTGCGGCTTCTACTGGGGGCCACTGACTGTCAGTGCCGCCCACGAGAAGCTGAAGTCTGAGCCCGAGGGCACCTTCCTCATCAGGGACAGCACGCAGAAGAATTGCTTCTTTGCCATCAGTGTTAAGACCGCGACGGGGCCCACCAGCATCCGGATAAACTTTCAGACTGGGCGTTTCAGCCTGGATGGCAGCAAGGAGACTTTTGACTGTCTTTTCAAGCTGCTGGAACATTACGTGAGCTCGCCGAGGAAGGTCCTGGTTACCCCCCTGCGCAAAGTCCGTGTGCAGCCTCTGCAGGAGCTCTGCCGGAGGAGCATCGTGAAGACTTTTGGAAGGGAGAATTTAGGCCAGATCCCTCTCAATCCCGTTTTAAAGGACTATCTGAAATCCTTCCCGTTTCAGATATAAAAGTACAGCATTAACTGTGGAGGGATGTGCGAGGGATGTGCGAAGAAATCCAGCTTCCTGGGTTTTTAAACGTGTTTGACAGTGAGCAAACTTATTTTTGTAGCGATTTACTGTATTTTGGGATGGAACTTGAACACTTGACTTCTTATGTTTACAAAAACTGTTTGCACAAGCCTGGGGTTTTAAAACCCTGGCGTAATTTTTCTGCCAAGCAGAATATTTTATTATTTTATAATATTTTTAATGATATTATGTTAATAAATTTTATTGTGAAAGTTTTTTACAAGAAAAGCATCTCTGGTTTTAGTTTTAAAGGCTCTGGTACCGATCCTGCTGACAAACAGTGTAAGTGCACACAGGTGTCCGTGTGATCCTGCTCCTTAAGGGCCCTGCTCGACTGGAGTGTTCTAGTGCTAGTCCAGCAGAGGATTTTTACCCCCAAAGCCTAAAATAGCAAGATGCAAGCAAAGAGAAAATGTGCTTGGGATGAATCTGCCCAGGGTTCTAGCTCTTTTCTAAGTCCAGGAGAGCAGGAACAGTGTCTTAAGGCTACAGTTTGGAAAAAGTGAATCAAACCTTTGGCTGAGCTAATTGCACCCCCTCTAGATTGCCTTTTTTCTGTTAAAAGCTCCAAGGCTCTAAGCCAGAAGAGGTTGCTGTCTGGCATAACTAAACCACGTGAACATCGGTGGGAAAAAATAAAACTGTCCAGAAACGCTGTTCACGTGCTTTGAAAGGCTGCAAATACTGCATCACTGTGATGCCTCGAGGGGAAGGATAGCGTAGTTCTCTCTTTAGATTGCCATATGCAAAATAGCAAAGGTGCAGACATCTTCAGCCTTCAAAAAGGTGTTTCTTGTCTGAAATTCCCCCTGCACAGATACTTTTAAAGATTCTATGACTTAGCCTGTGACAGGATCCAGAGAGCATAAACGTGAAGTTTTGCAGCTCTAGTTTTTAGCAGCTAAACTACATTCAGAAAATGCAGACTGTTTGGTAATACCTTTTACAGGAAATTGGTGAAGGCAGTGCTGGGTTTCTGTCTGCTTATAAACTGCAGAATCGGTGCCCCATAGAACTTTGACTGTGACTGGAGAGCCCTGATTTGGCAAAATGTCACCTGCATTATGAGAAAATGATTCTCCCCTCCCTCAAGTATTTCCTGAAATCCATGAAAAGCTGACTTAGAAAACCAGCTGAACCAAATCGCTTCAAAGAAGGCAGTCTTTCACAGAAATGTACTTTATCAGCACAGATCTAAGGTGCTTACAGGAACTGTAAGCAGTAAATGAAGTCATCTTGAGAGCATGGAAGACAAAAGGTCTCTCCCTCAATGGGAGAGCTAAAACCACTTTTAGGAAACATTGAGTACGTGTTACACAGCCTTCCTCACTGAATAATTTGTTTAATATCATTTACTCTACCAAATTGGCTCTTACATTGTTGATGCTTCTTCGGAATAATTAGGTTTCCTCCTCAAGCCTGACTAAGGATTGCTTACTGGACATTGTGAAAAAAGAACACACGGGTGGTGACCCTTACTGTGCTGCTTCCCTGAAACGTTCTTTGGATCTGTGCTGCCGAGCAGTCTCGATCCATCCCCTCGTCAGCCACCCCTGGCTGAGGTTAGCAGAGCATTTCTGCCTAATTCTAAAGCTGGAATGAGTTGCCACATGATGCGTTTTCCCACAGCAGCTGCGAGGGTATAAACTGGGGAAGTGGTGAGTGCTGGGCTGTACCAGAGCGAAGGGACTGCCTGAATGTGTGGAGCTTTAATCAGTTAAATTGTGGAGAAAAATAAATAAATAAGGTCTTTGTAGGGTGAATGCTGCCAAACTGGTTTGCTGTCAGCAGAGATTGTTATCCCTTTCCCAGTCCTCTTTTCCCAGCCTCGCGCTGCAGTACCTTTTAACCCTTCAGGCCCCAAACTGATGACCCTTGCCTTGCTACAGAACTGGGGTAGAACAAGCACAAGGTAGCTTAGGAACTTCTCCACTGCCCCTGATAGAAATAAGCAAAACTAGACCTAGATATATGGCGAGGGGCTTCATACTGAAAGGCATGGAATGAAAGGCATGAGGATTTGAGCACGTTTCATTTTCATCCTGGCATTTTCTCCCTCCCTTTTATTGTTTTAGAGTAAGTTTAGCAGAGATGATCCATATGCTCCCATGTGAAGTGCCTAAATCCCTTCGTTTTTGTCTCTAATATGAAATGCAAACCTGGGATAGCTCAGAAAAAATATAATCAAGGCTATAAATAAGGACAAGAGGGTCACAATTGTACAAAAGGTTGCTTAAAGGAAGAGAAGACAAAGCTGGCTTGTATTTTTAAACTGTCTGATCTTGCACCTGCTTTTCCCCTTTTCCCTTTTCCTTTCTTCCCTTTCCCTCTTTCCCCAGCACACCATGCAGTGGCCAGGCAGATGTAGGTTGCTCTAAGAAACCTGAACCACAGCATGTGTGTTCACAGCATCACTCTAAGGGCTGATGAAGGGCTCTCTAAAACATCTGCCTACCTGTGTGCACTGATTTAAGGATTTTGTCACATCTCAGAAGTGTAGCAGGAGTCTCGTGAAGATTTCTGTGGTAATTCCAGCTGTCGGATCTCTTATCCTCTGCTTGTGATGTGCCAGCAACGTCAGATAGGGGATTTGAGGTACACTGCACCTAAAGCAATGGAAACCCCTAAGAGTGCAGCGATTTTAATGCTCCCTGCTAAATAGCACTCAAAGACTGGTGTTTCCAGCCCCCCCTCTTCTCTTGCCCAGCTCCTTCCTCTGACCTTTTCACTCCTGGCTGTGGCTGAAAAGTGAAGTAAACAGTCAGTCTGGTAAAGGACTGTGGAGGAATTCGAGGCATGCTCAGGAGCAGAGCAAAGCTACAGTTTCTGAAGAGACTGCAGGATTTACAGTTAGTGGGGAAGGGAGAGCTTTAAAATAACACCATTTGCAGCATATTTGCAGCACGAGCATGCCACCCTGGAGGACCCTGGGTGTCTCTGTCCCACAGACAGCAGCAGGGTGGGAACGATGTGGCAGGGTCCTGCTGGGACACCCCCCTAGCCCTGCACCGCTGCAATGCTCCTGTGACTGCACGGGCAGCAAGACAGAGGCTTCCTTGTTTTTTAAAGGTTGAAACACACATTTGCTTTCAGCGTAGGTTGATTTACATACCGTGCTGCAGCTGTGAAACACTTGGTAAGGAATAGGTGTTTAGAGAACCTGGTTTATTTAGTCACGAAGAATTACCGAATGCTCAGTCGGAACCTCTTGAATGACAGACATAAGCTCAGCCGCTGTGAAGCTGTGGTCACGCTAATTCTGTTATGATTGAAGTCATTTACAAGAAGTGAGGCTTCAGCTGCAGTCAGCACTGATGCTATTTTCAACAGTCAAGAAAAAAGTGTCCCCTAGGGCAACACACTGATGGTATCTAGCCATCAATACTCTTCACCCAGCTTGTACTTAATCCTCTATTGAACCGTGTATCCACCTCCTGAACCTTCTCCTTCAGATCCCCTTCTGTGCTGGGCCTCACTCAGCTCCTGGCTCACCTTCCATCCTCCATTCGTGGTGCTGACAGCTGCGTGTGCGATGCATTTACTCGATAATTCCAGCTTTGAGACAGAAGGCTGGGTAACAGGAGCTTCATTTGGACTCTACCTTGCTCTCGGGGCATCACAGTGTAAGGTAACGACAGCACATGCAGGAGGTTTCCAGGAAGCACTGTTCAAGACTTTTCGTTGCCACTGACCCATCTGTTGTCATACACAGCACTCAGGTCCTGTCACTGTGTCACACGTTGTCCTCCACGGCTGTTTCGTAACACGGCAGCCAAATTTCATTTGCCACCCCGAGGTCCCATTTGCTCTTTGTGTCACCATGGCATAACAGAAACACGGGGCAGTAGGGAGCGGAAAGAAAAGCCCAACTTCTCCGATTTGTCCCAACATGTGCCCGGTGGCAAAGCAGCAAAGGCCAAAGAGTCAGAATATGAGCTCCTGCCTGGCAGGTGGGTGAGTACCACCCCTCCATCTGGACCTCAGCGACACGCTGTGGATGTGGTTGTTGAAGTCAAGATTGACAGAGATGATGCATGTGCATGGCAAAACAGCTACCCTATGGTCTTCTGCTATAAGAAGAGCAGATACTGTGAGGAAGAAGAGCAGATACTGTGAGGATGCACTGGCAGCCCAGCAGAATACAGCCGATAACTATCTGTGCCACAAGCCACAATTGCTCAGCTTGCTTCATTCTGCTCCTCTTAACAGTATTAGCACTGCCAAGTAGGGTCACCTTCCTGTTGTCATTTTGATCTCAGTTATAGGTGGATTTTTTTCTGTAGCTTCCAGCCGTGTAGAAGAATGATAAATCCAGTCAGACCTCTGTAAAGAGTTCAGTCTCCTCCCATGAGTTGCTCCTGCCTGGCCTGCTTCTACTTGTGAGCACAAGGATTCATCTTCACTAGCAGAGAGTTTGTGGTTTGGTTTTTGTTTTGTTTTCTGCTGCTAAGGGAATTAAAGGAACTGTGAAAAACTGCTCATTCTTTTGCTGAAGATCCACTGGCCACTGTGCTGTGCTTGTAGGTGTGCACCATCCCTTCAGACATGGCTGTGGAAATAAGTTTCTGACTGAGTGGTAGAAAAAGAGAAGTAGCATTTTTTTAAAAAACTCAGGGGCTTCTTACACACTTATCTATTGCCAAACACTTATCACTCTTCCATGGAAATACTCACTGAAGGCCTCTTTCTTCCGAAGGTAATTAATTCATTTTCAGTTCTCTTTTTGTTACGGGAAAGGGTTATTTGGTTTAATATTAACAGTACCCTTGTTTACATGCGATTCTGAATCCTACAGCCTGTAGTTGCCTCTACTGAATACAGCGGGCTAAAACATGCTCAGGCTGAGATATTCCACAGGCAGAGTGGTGCTGGGATGCCTGACAGGACACCCTGACCCAGACATCTGTGCACTCACTATTGCCTGTGCTCAGGATGTATTGGCGGTGGCGTTAGATTAATGCACCTTGTGGCTCAGACCTAGTGATCATGAGTGGGGCATTAGTTCCACACAATCCCTTGACTTATGTTTTTCAGCGCCTTTGCAAGCCACGGAGATTGGAAGGCTGTAATAGACCAATTAGAAGATACCATTAATCTAGTTTGATTTTCTGTATATAAGGAAAAGGCTTCAGAAGTTTGACCAGAAATTTTCTGCAGTGCAAAGTTAGTCCTGCGAAGCACGCGGTTATGCCTGGTGCATAAGCAAACATTATTATAAGCCAGTTATGTGTAATTAAACTCAGCAGAGTTTTTAGGCAGACATCCAGTCTCAGCTGAAGGATGTCAAGCACTTGCTGTGCTCTCCCACGTGCTCTGCCACCGGTTAACGCAGCGGCTGCCTCACAGCACAGCTCATCTTTTCTCACCAGCAGCATGTCCAGCCAGTCAGAGCTCTCCTTCCGTTTGGGATTACAGCAGCAGCTATGGCACACTATTTCTGCTCACCCGAGAGAACGGGACGGGGCACAAGGCTGGCTTCGCTTGTGTCAGGTGAGCCACTCGCCCCGTGGGACTTGGTGACCTTAGTGACAAGAGAGGAAAGAGGAAAGTCTCGGTCATCAGTCTCAGTTGAGCGCATTGGGAAAAAAGATTCTGAAGTTGTTATAAATCAAGTTCCTCCCTCTGTCAGGCAGCTGAAATGCAGAGAGGGAGGAAACTGTAACTACGGTGCTAAAAGCAAATACGCAGGCCACGCTGACACAAGACCTGGAAGGATGCACACGGTTGGACAGGTAAATAGGACAGACAGGTATGGCCTTTACTTGGATGCTGTCAAGTCTCCAGGAACTTCTGTTTTAGTCGCTTTTCACAGTACATACCTATATACGTAGTATCCTGGCTCCGTTAAAAAAGCAAAGAACTATTTGGCCCTTCCTTATGGTGCCACTGACTGGCCCCCTGGTACTGTACCGCGGGCTTTGAGCAGCAGCAAAGAGACCAGTGGTTTCAATAGCACAGACACATGTTGTGTACACAGGTGAATGTGTTGATGAGGAGAAAGGAGAAGAATGAATTTATTAGCAACGAAGAAATAACAGAAAAATTACTCAGAGAATTTTCAGAGCAGACGGTAGTAAAGGGTGGCTTTGCTGTGGCAAACACTGCGACACTTCGTGGTGCTGCCAGCAGAAGTAAGTCACATGCTCTAGTCAGGACATTGACATGTCATCATCATCATCATCGTAGAATGGCCCAGGCTGGAAGGGACCTCAGAGATCATTTTAATCCAACCTCCCTGCCGCCAGGGACGCCACCTCTCGACTAGATCAGGCAACACATGGGGACTGAACGGGAATCGAACTCGCGACCTTGGCATTGTTAGCGCCATGCTCAACTGACTGAGCTAACATGTTGTGGGAAAACAAAGATATTAACGATATCCAACCGCAGGTTTATCATACCAGAATATAGAAACATCTGGAGTGACATCTGAGCTCCAGTGAAACAAATTCCCAGTTACGATCATCTTTTCTCTAGATAACACTGTTAAATAACAGCAAGTACCTTTTAAAAATTAAATCTAAGAGCTATGGTTGCATCACAAAGATTTCTTACTTGATAGAGCCCCAGCTCACTCCGAGGGTGATGTGAAACCATATCTACACTGTTCAGTTTTGATACTGAAAGTGTGTACACAAGGTTCTGTGCAATTCCCTGCCCCCATTCCTGCCAGCTCTGCAGAGTATTTGCGAGTCTCCCCTGTTCCCTTCAAACTGAAACTGATAATTACGTTACATTTTCACCCTAACCAAACTTTCCCCAAATCAACTTCCCTACAGCAGAAACTAATTATTACTGGAATTTGAGTCAGACTGAATATTCAGGCTGAATTTTTAGGTATCCTCTCTGGGATTTGAACCATTTCTTGTTCCCAGAGATAGCACTGAGAGCAGAAGCGAACATGAAATAGCCTCCCCAAGATGTTACAGCACAGACTTGACTCGGGTTTATAGATTTTGTAACACTCAGTTGAACAGTCTCATCTGATTATTTCTTGATGTGCTCATATACTGTCACCCAGGCAATCCAGAGAGGTCTGGAGATGGAGTTGATATATCCTATAAACTCATGACACCAAAGAAAGACAGGTGTGATGTCTAACATTATCACTAGGATGAATTCGGGAGAGCATAGAATGGTTTGGGTTGGGAGGGACCTTACGGATCATCTCGTTCCAGCCCCCTGCCCTGGGCAGGGACCCCTCGCGCCAGCCCAGGCTGCTCCAAGCCCCGTCCAAGCCAGGCTTGGGCACTGCCAGGGAGGGGACATTCAGTGATTCTGGGACATCCACAGCTTCCCCGGGCAATCTGTGCCAGAGTCTCATACGTATGTGATATGGGATACACAAGGAATAAGGCTACTAGCTACTTTCTTAGCTCTCCCCGGATAAGAATCAGTGAACAATCTGAAACTAGCGGGTTCAGTACCTCAAACCTTCTTCAGGCATGAGATATCAATTTCCCTTTTCAGGTAGAGGGATCATCTTTATAGAATCTCAGCCAATTGTTACGTAATTAATGGTTAATCCATCGCTGTCCTGTGACTAACTGCACCATATGTAAGTTACTATCTTAGGGAAATTAAGGTCTTTTTGTTTTTCGAAAATGAGGAAGAAGGGAAAAGCAGGAAGAATTATGATTTTGTAGGAAGAGGAGAAATTACTCGTCCAAGTGTCTGTGTAAAACTGGCAGCCAACAGAAGCTGTTCCCAGATGAGACAGTGTAAGAGCAGATGAGCCCAGAGTACAAGCTACAGGCTTGTAGTCCACAGCTCTGCCACGGATCAGGCAGCTGTCACCTACGTGTATTTGACAGGTAACATGTTTGTGTCATTGTGTGCAAAGTAGACGGTGCCTGTCTTAAAGGTAATAATCTCAGTTCCAGTATTCTCAGCCCAGCACATTTGACAATGTAATTTCCATTTTCTTGCAAGAGTTTCTGGCTGCTGTAAATTATTTCATTACTGTTGCTGCACAGAAAAAAACAACTAGTGACTGGCTGAGCATGTGATCAAACTGCTGTTCAGTGTAAATTTGCTATAGTTTTCCTCTCCATGGACATTAATTACAAAGGTTCAGGGGTACAATGGCACTTACAACTGAAGTTGTTCCTACAGTTTGTCAGCTAAGCTAAATGACTACTTTAAGTTTCCATTTGGTAAAGAGAAAAAAAAGGCTGCAATGAGAGAAACCTTAGACCTCGCAGGAATTCACTACTGGCCCAGAGGGCAAAGCTGTCTAAACCATCTTAAGCCTTATGCACGAACTGGTTTATAGCACTCAGTACGCTCTTGTGCAATGGGTTTGCATATGCTTCCAGCAGCTGGTGTGTACATCTGCTGCTGTAATCCATCAGCCCACTGTAAGAATCATAGAATCACAGAATCACAGGATGTTGGGGTTGGAAGGGACCTCTGGGGATCACCCAGGGCCACCCTCTGCCAGAGCAGGGTCACCCTGGGCAGGTCCCACAGGAACGCGTCCAGGCGGGTTGGAAAGTCTCCAGAGCAGGAGACTCCACACCCTCCCTGGGCACCCTGGGCCAGGGCTCCGGCACCCTAACAAGGAAGGAGTTTCTCCTCATGTTGAGGTGGAACTTCCCATGTTCTAGCTTAAACCCATTATTCCTTGTCCTATGGCTGGGCACCACTGAGCAGAGACTGTCCCCTTCCCCTTGACCCCCACCCCTCAGATATTTCTCTACATTAATAAATCCCCTCTCAGCCGTCTCGTTTCCAGGCTGAACAGCCCCAGTCCTCTCAGCCTCTTCCCAGCAGAGATGTTCAGTCCCTTGATCCCCCTCGTAGCTCTCCCTTGGACTCTCTCCAGTCGGTCCCTGTCTCTCTGGAACTGGGCAGCCCCAAACTGGACACAGGGTTCCAGGGGTGTCTCCCCAGGGCAGAGCAGAGGGGGAGCAGTTAACTCCTTTCTGGGGTGGATAGCTGAAGCAGCAAGTCTAGAAGAAGGCATAGAGATAAGTGGCTGCACGCAGGGACAGTAGTTCCTCAGTTTCTCTAAAGCCTGAGAAGCCAGACACGATGAGCATCTCATGGGGTGGAGGAGCTTCTCAGCTCGCCTGTTTGTCATGACGGAAGTCCAGGCTAGACCAGCAATTAAGGGTTGCTGATACGGGATGGCTTTTTCAACAAGTTGCAACGTCATTTGTCCTTGGGAATTAAATATCTCACCTAATGTGCGTGTAAAGGTTTCAAGCACTGGTGAGACTTTAGATGTCTTGAACTGTCTGCCAGGGACACACAGCTTGGAGGATTTTAAGCTTAGTACAGAACTCACTAGAAACATGCGGTGTCTTCTAATACACTAAGTCACATGAGTGGCCCTCATGCCACTTGGGCCTTGAATTTTAGGAATAGAAGCCACGTGCATACCGGTCAGAGGGATTTTCTCTGGAGCCTAAATGCAAATAAAGAATGACAGCTTTTGGTTTAGGAGTCTCAGAGCATGAGGAGGAGCGTGAAACAGCAGCGCCCACTGAAATTCCAAGGCACAACGGATGCTCTGGTTAGTCGCAGAAGTACTTGGGATAGGAAAAAAATAGGAAAGAAATAAATTCAGCCTTTGAGTAAAGTGCTGCTGAAATGGGGCTTAGGATTCTGAACTCCAAGCAAGGAAATTACTTCTTGCCCTGCAATTCTGGAATCTTGCATGATGTAGCTTGTACAAAATACCTGTTCATAAATAGGTTGAGTAAAGCATTATAGTTCAGATTCATGGACAGAGCCCTTTCTAAGGCACCAGAGACCGTTAGTTTCATTCTGAGCCCTTCCAACAAGTTATTCTGTACGTCATACTACCTTACCTTGCAGTCTACCCCCAGCTTTTTACTCTATGGATAATTTAGACTGATTTTTCTGCAGCACATAGTAGAATGCGTATCATTTTGGGGGGACCTTTGGGTCACACTGCAAGGGTTTCAGTAACAAAGCACTCAGTAAAGAGTTTGGCTTTTTTTAGTTCATTATAGCCTGTTCTCTATCTGGTTCTTTTACAGCTGCCCTGCTGAAACCACAACAAATTCCACATGTTTCTGACAGTAGGATAAAAGTCTCTTGATTCAAACTCTCAGTCTATGAACCTCCCCATGCCTGCTTTCCTTTACCTGTGCAATTGGTGTTACGCTCTAGTCCTGGAAGATTTACTGCACTTTAACTCTGGGGAATAAAAGTACAAAGTGTCAAGAAGGATTTGCTGATTATTTTCTCATATGTGTTTTATCTACTTTTAAAACAAACATTCCTAATTTGGAAAAAGTTGTCCAGGTGAACAGCACCGCCTGGACTATATTTTTTTATTATGCTTTGGAACTCATAAAACCTCGGTAATCTTTCTTCCTAGGAAGTGTAATTTATGCAGTGTGTGCAAAACTGTACCCAAGCTCATGACAAGGGTGAGCACAACAATTTCAGTCATGGTATGAGGTTTGCGTGGCCAGGTTTTGGTAGTGGGGGGATGTAGGGGTGGCTTCTGTGAGAAGCTGCTCGAAGCTTCGCCTCGGTCTGACAGGGCCAAGGCTCCAAATACAGACCCACCACTGGCCAAGGCTGGGATTAAGGGAAAAGAAGCTAAACCCAAAATAACTCCAGTCACTTTAACATCTTCCAGGTCTTCCTTTCGCTCAGATACATGATGAGAAGCACAGATTGCACAGTTTGTCACTGTAGCTCCACAGGCCCTGGCATCCAAATGCAAGAAAAACAAATCCCTTCCCTTTAATCCAAGTCCATTCTGCTTCCCGTGATTTCCTGTCCTCCAGCGCGGTTCAGTTCCTAGGAAGAGTTGCACAATACGAGTACACTGGTGCCTGTGCTAACAAAATAATTGACCTGCCATGAAAAAGCTGGCATAAATATCATCTCCTCTTGGCAACTACTATACAGCTAAATTGCATGTGGTAATGCTGCTTGCTATTAATGTAATTTTAAAGGGACATAATGCTCACAAATATAAACAGACCAGTCAGAGACCTGTTCCACATAGGGTGTACAACAGACGACACATTTTACTGTTAAAAAGCTACACCAGAACCACCGCAGTTAAAGAACTTATCTCACAGAAAAAGTCCTCTAAATTTTCTGGTCAGGTATGATCTTCCACGAAATTAAAGGCTGAGAAGGGGAAAAGAGCATCATCAAACAATACTTAGTAATGTTATTGATAGTGGAGGAGGGGACCAATCAGCTTTGCACTGAACTCAGTTTCTGCTTTACAAATCAATTCAGGGTCTCTGCTCTGTATGGTTCGATATCAGGAGGCCTGAGGGGGATGAGCTAGTCAGTATTCCAAATCTGGTCCCGTTTTATTAATTTTACTGTAAGCTTAAGTGAAAGAAATAGCCTCATATGATCAAGTTGGAACATGGACTTGCAAACCCTAGTGCTGCTTTGGAAAAACTCCAGTTCGTGACCTCTGCTTCAGCCACTTTAGGAAATGGAGATGAAAACCCAGGAGCTAGTCCAGGAAAAGGAATTAAGCATCTGGAGACTTCAGTGTGCATAGCAGAAGGAATAAGGATGTAACCGTGAATAACTAAAATCCAGAAATCATTCTGGAACAGTGACTGAATCATAGGATTCCCCAGGTGCAGGGAGCAAGGGAAGCAGCAGGTTGCAGACCCAGACCTCCCCTGCTCCTTCCGCTCAGCCCGGGGCGATGCACCACTGTTTGTGCAGCCTCCACAGACCAAAGCGCCTTCGCCCTCTCCACAGAACCCTGTGTAGTGAAGGGCCTTTGCCTCTAAAGAAGGCAACTTAAATCAAATCCTCTCCCACCACTGAATCTGTTTGGTACCAAGTGCTCTGGCTACTGGAAAAAAGTTTCTTGGAGTCTGATTGAGGAACGCCGCGAAACGGCAAGACCATCCGTACACTGAAGACAACCATCTCCAGGAAGTATGGAGAGGAGATCTTTTCAAGAAGCACTTGTGTGAGTCTCTGCTGAAGCTGGGGGAGTTCTGAGTGCAAAGGCAGGGCTGGTGCCTGCATCAGGCTGGCACAGCAGGTATTCTCCCTCCTAGAGATTTGATTTCAGGAGAAAAGCTTACTCACTGTGTAATGGCCCATCAAACACCAGCACCTGGGCTGCGCTAATCAGATCTGACTGTACAGTGCCCGCAGAGCCCTGACAGCAACAGAAGCAGGATGTCAGGAGCTGACAGGAAGTTCAGGTGTTAAAGAGCACAGGAAAGTCAGAAACGCTCCTTTGCCAGCTCGGCTTTGCACAGACAGAATGTCTATGGCCTGCCTAAGGAGAATCAGCCTTCACACCAGGACACCAACCTTCCATTTGCCACCCCATCAACAACAAACTTGAATTTGATGGCTCTTGCACATCAGCGGCTTGCCAGGGCTCAGATGTTTAGAGGCTCCGTTCTGCTTTTTTTTTTAGCATGTGACATGAGGAACACTGAGATTTCATTGCAGGATTTTGCTCCTTCCTCTGGTTTATTTTGAAAATCCCAAGGGACGTGGCTAAAAGCCAGAGTCGTATCTGGTTCAGGGTTTCCACATCTGATTATTAATTCTCTTGGCATGATTTGCCTGAGAATAGTATTGTTTGAATGTGCTTAGTGTTATTGAGGGGTTTTCTTTCCCCTTTTCTGCTCCTCTATTTCACAGAAGGCTCTTATATCACTGTAATCCTTTAATTCTTCAGTTCATATATGCATTCCCCAATGCACGAGGAACTTCAGGCTGGGGCATAGCCGTCAAGATGACTGCTTTGCTATATGAATTAAGACTCCCACGCTGAGGATAAGGCCCCTTCTTTGAAGTTCTTGTTAGTCCCCCACAGAACTACATCACACATTCGTGCTGTTCCACGTAAACTTAATTTCTGCACCGTGGCCTCATGCATTGCTACAGCTGACTGTGCAATCAAATGATCTGCTGTGGCCTGAGGATCACGGCGACATGTTCCCAAGAGTGAAACAGCTTCGTCTCACCAGTTGACACACCAGCCTTGTGCCAAGACCCTTCCTCAATGCCAGAACTTGGCATGTCCCATGAAAGCCCCTGCTTTCTCTTGTCAGTGCAGGAGAGGAAATCAGAGAAATTTGTGGTTCATATTCCACTAATGTCCTAATAGCTGGATTTTTGGCCAATATCTAGCTAGCAGTTCCTATGGAAAGGAGCTCTGCTGCCTACATGAACAAACAGGGCTTTGCAGAGAACTTTCTACAGAGGCAACACAGGGAAATCATGTCACTTCTCTCTTCTCCACTCCTTCTCCCCACCCCACAGACGCTTTATCTGCACTCACACACAATCTGTGGGATGGCAGTCCCCATTAAAGAGAAACCTCTGTTGGCTTCAGACATCTTGTAAAGCTGCTGCATTGCAACCAGGCTGCAAGTAAGCAAGGCAGAGCGATGACGGAATGACAAGGGTGGCTGTCCCGGCCTCACCCTCCAAAAGCTGGAAAATCTGGAGGTGACAGGGGACACACCCTCACCTATAGGTAAGGAGTGGGGGATTCCCCCACTCTTCCTGGGAGAAATCTATAAGGAAACTATGGAGGCATTTCCCCATCTGTGTGTCACCTCCTGTGGGACTTGTAAAATTGTTGTTGTGCAATTTGCCCTGTCCCTTCAGATGGGGAAGGAGGCAAGTGTGGGCTTGCTGGAGCTGGATGACAGCAAAGGACAGAGGTGGGCAGACTCCCCACCCCTGTGTCTCTACTGGCACCTGTAAGAAGTTAGGCAGGACGGGGGCAGCTGGCTCTGAGCCAGCCCGTGGGGACTCTCAGCAGGCATTGGTCACTTTGGCTGGATAATGGTCCACGCACGGCCACCCAGCTGCTGGCTGGCAAGCCTGGATCTGTCTGCCATGGACATGACTTCTGAGGGCAGGATCAGCTCAGACACATGCTGCCAGCGCCTGGGAGAGCGTGCGAGAGAGAAGGCAGGTGTGGTGCCGATCCGCTGCGTGTCATGGGGCTGATGACTCTTCCCAGCTCTGGTGAGGCCATGGGAACACACTCAGATAAGCGAGAGCCAAAGCAGAGATGGCTGGAGGGGTTTGAAAGTAATGATGGAAACATTTGGCTCAGAGAGAGTAGTGCCTCTTCACTCCTTACGATGTTGCTATGTGCAATATCAAGTTTTCTTTAAAATGGTCATTTGATGCACTTTGAAGTCCTTACTTGGTGGGGCAAATGCATTTAGTCCTGGGAAGTGAAAAAGAGTCTCATTTCATCCGAGGAGCTCTAAGGTAATTCCTTTAACCATTCATACACGGCAGATCCCGCTCCTCTGTCTACCTGTATTAGAGAATTCCCTCCACTTCCCTCCTAGAGCAGTAACATAAGCACTACAGCTTCTCCAGTATTTTCCCCTAATGCATATACTGAGCCGAGTGGTTGACCCTCCAGACTGAAGCTGATAAAAGACACTCTGAAAAAGCAGGCTCCTCCACCGTGTTTGCACAGCCCTGACAATGAAGTGCTAAATGTAACCTGAAGGACTTGGTCCAGCTGGCTTGTCCCTCCCCAGTGTGGCCAGCAGACCCTTCCTTTGAGCTGCTCTAAATCAAAGCACGTCCTCACAGCACATCGGTCGAGTCTGGTAAGTAAAAGCAGTCCCAATCGATAATTCACATTCCTGAAAATAATTTTTTTCCCAATAATTTTCGCTCTTTCCTGTGAGCCAGTAATTAGAAGGCTGCTGGCTGTGTATTGTGTGTATGTGGGCAGGGTGTTTTTTAAACAACTCGAGAGTGTGATGTCACCGACAATCCAGAAACGTCCCCCACAGCCTCGCCCTTCTCTATTCCTGCTCCTGGACTATGGAACCCCACCTCATCCTTTATGGTGGCTCTCAAACCCCTCCAGAGCCAAGACAACTTGCTATCTTAGGGAAAAACCCAGTAATGTCACATTAGGGAGCTAAAATAGCTCAAAAAAAAGCATCCAAAAAATGTCAGAATTGGTGCAAACCAGCAGCAGGACTATGTGGCTGGGATAGATTAGAATTGTTCAGATTTTAGGAAAGCTGGTTATTTGTGTTAACCTGCACACTGTCGTATTGTGTATTACGGAACAAGGAGAGCTTCTAGGATGTACCCGCTCGTGCTTGCTCACCAGATCTGGCAAAGCAACCACGCAGAAGGTCAAGAAAAGACAAATTTTTCAATCTACACCAGAGTCACTGAAGAGCTATTGCAGGACCCTGCTGCCAAGTTTGGCAGGATCATACTCGAAATAAAATGCTGACCTGAAAGCACGTACCCAATGATGAGATAAACCATTCAGAGAAGTCATTAATAACGTGTCGGATCCAAACAAACATGTAAAGCGATTGCCTTTGCTACTTCTGCCACAAAAAGGGAGTGGCCTTACTGATATGAAAAGCCTGCCGAAGAAAGAGTTGAGTGCAAAACTTTCTCTCTGTTAATTCTCCAGGAAGGAGAAGCTAAAAATTTAAATGCTAAATTTAGATTTCATTGGAAAAAAAACCCAAACAACAAAACAACCAACAACTCAAATCCAAACCAAAACAGCTCTAATTAAGGTTGAATATTACAGACTAAAATAAAAGACCAGCCAAGAGAAAAAAACATTCCACTGACTAATCCAGCAACATTTCAGGTTTGCAGTGAACTGCATTAGCAAGCAATACAGAATTAAGGCCTCAGTTTTCCTCAGACTTTTTAAGGCAAAATTCCCATTGAAGTTGCTGCAGAAAATTGACAGTGATGGCAAAACTGAATTCAGAAGAGATCTCGAAAGTTTTAAGTTTTTGCTGAAACATAAGAAATCCCTTTTGCACAGAAAGTAATTGAGGAGGTTGGATTAAAAACATCCAATTTTATTTGCTCAGTTACATCTTCTGCATCAGATCAGATTTAATTTGTGATTTCAAGGGTAGGGCTGTCAGTTGTTAGCTTTCCAAAAGCCAAGTTCTGCTCTGGGGAAGAACTGCAGCTGAGTAAGAGCCTGAGCTTGTAATCCAAAGGCCACTGGCAATGGAAAGAAAGTTTCCAACGATCTGTGAAGATTTAGATCTCAGAACAGGAAGAAATAGCAGAGAGGGGTTTGGTTTTTTGTTGGTTTTTTTTTTCCCTGAGTACATGAAGCATCCAAGCTTTTTGGCCAGCAGCAGGCACAGGCAGGGACTACCACAAGGCTTGGTTGGGATGACTCGTACGTACAGACCATCACTGGTTCAAAGCAGGCGTACGAGACAATACTGAGTCCTTGGAAAAATGGAAAGAAGGAGGAAAAAAAAGGAGAGGTGAAAAAAAACAGTAATTTTTTTTTACTTACTGGAATCCAAGATCATCTTCACAGAAAATGCAGCTGGTTACTCCAGTCTGGAGAATGATTGCTGTGATCTGCCTGTCGGTAATTCCCTGAGAAGAGTGAGCCGGCTTTAGGCCACTATGACCTTACTTTCTTGCACAGGAGCTGTTAAGTCCTTTTGTCTTGCTGCAGGACACTTGTTTAAAACTTTTCGTTTTCTCAGGGTTTGGAACATACCTGAGGTCAGAGAGTAGAACCTGCAAGAGGAAACCCTCAGGGCAGTAGTTCGCATCTACCTGGAGGATCTTCTTCCCCAGGGAGGGAAGTCATGGGGAGGTGTGGGCTGGGTGCTGCGCTTCGGTTACTCCTTTTGTCCGAAGTAGATTCAATAGGAGATAGATTTAATGAGGGCCAGAGGGGAACAGCAGGAGCTATAACCCACTCCTCCTGTCAGCTCTAACTTTGCAAAGAAACTGCTTTCTCACACTACGGTCTTATCTCGGTGCAACCGAATCAGCCCTTGCAGGGCTGGGGCAGGGCAGACTGACCTCCTCAATGTGCCACAAAGATCCCTGCTGGGGCCATAGGTGAGTCTCCGTCTTTTTGCTTGTAGCAGAAATACCTGTGCTTTCCAAAGGTGCTCCAGCTGTAGCACACACAGCACCGAACAGCTCAGCCCTCCTAGGAAATGCTGACGGGATGCGAGGCAGAGATTCAGCTGCGCCCCACACGTCTGCAAAAAAAAATCACAGCTCAGTCTGTACTAGCAGCAAGCGATGACCTACAGAGCTGAACTGAAATAGGATGCTATGGTACATCAGCAAAATGTTCCCAGGCCCAGTTCCGGAGAAATGACTAGTCAGCTAGTGAAAAGCATTGTCACTGGATTTGCACAGCTATTGGAAATACATGCTCGGGACTGGTTGGAGAGAAGCATGGCACATGTCCCGTCGACGTCAGTTCCAGTGACACGCTCTCTGCACACCTGAATTGTCCTGCAAAGGCTGCTGAAATCGTTGTTTTTGAAAGAGGTACGCGAGGTCAGTGCCACGCGAGAGATGACTGTAACTTTCAGTAAAGCGCCCGTTTCGTGAACCGAGCCGGGGCTGTGTTGTGCTTTTGTAGTTCAAAGGGAGCGCCTCTCTGCGCGCGTTTGGCTTTTAACACCATCCCTCCATGTGATTAAAGAAAGCCACAAGAAAGAGGTTTCTACATTATTATCTCTTCCTGGAAAACAAACCTTCACTGTTTCCCCGAAATTTGCTGGTACAGAATTATACAACTGTAAAGGCAGCCAGACATTTTGGCTGCCCATCCACCTGCCTTCCTTGCAGTTGTCATTATCTCTGTTTTACTTTACCTGGAACTTAAGAATCCCCCACTCGCTTTCCTCCTAGGTTTCAGTAACTCTTCAAAAAGGAAATCAATACCGTCCTTTTCACTCCAAGGCACAGCCTCGCAGACAGTCACACCATATTGTGCAGCAGCTGCCTGGAGCCTGTGCAGCAGAAATAGCCCTTGGATGAAGAGTTTCCAGTAAAGAAGCTGCCTTTTTCTGGCATTTCACCGTTTACTTGTAACATTGGTTTAGATCAACGTGAGGTTTTTATCAGGTGTTCCAAGTGACATGTTAGCGGCACAGCTAAGAAAACTCAGAAACGTGTCTTTTTTTAAAAATTACTTCAGCTTAGAGACTCTAAATAAAGATCTCATGAGTCAGTGGATTTCGGTGCTGTCAGACGGCCATTGAATTAAAGCAGAATAACCTCAAACCTCTCACTAGCAAAACTACGCGTGTATTTTTCAGTTTCTGTTTTGCTGCTAACAGGCTTTGAAAATGGGTTATAGTAATCCTTTTTTTTTTTTTTAAAGAAACTTGTCGTCATGACATATGTGAGAGGTCTCAGGAAAGCCCCCTCCCTCTTCCCCCAGAGGTGTCAGGTTTGCGAGGAAGAGTTGGCATTGCAAAAATCTGGACCTAACTTAACATTTTTCTCAGTACCCAGGGCCAGAGATTAATCCGCTGAAGATTCAGGGCAGTTTCCCTGATGCAACCAGAGCTGTGCAGGTCACAGAATCACAGAATCACAGAATCACAGAATCACAGAATGTTGGGGGCTGGAAGGGACCTCTGGAGATCATCAAGTCCAACCCCCCATTGAGTGACTTGGTCCTTTCCTAGAAATACGCAGCAAGAACTGAGCACTGAAAGGGAATGTCAGTTGATATTCCTCATAATCCAAATTATCGGAAATATCAACCCCAGAGACAAGCCAGGGTTCTGTTACTATGGTGGAGAAGTTCATTTATGTATGAAACTTCGCAGGAGGTCACAGTGCGACACATGGAAAAGCTGAAAGTGGCACATTCTTAGAAATACAGTGACAGGGCTGGGAGGAGGGGTTTGTGGGCAAAGGACTGCAGCCAGGCAAATCGTTGCATTTGGTTCGGCTCGGGTGTTTTTGATAAAAGAAAATTTAGCTCATCTTCTTTTTGGAATGTTACATGTATATTTCTATACCTATGACACAAGTAGGGTGATGGCTTTATGATGTATTGTGGTACCATTATATAATAAGTTGCCCCTCTGATCTGTCCACACAAGACATATCCCTGCTCTGTCCATACAAAAAAAGTCACACTGCTAAATATTTCTTTTTGTCCCACCATCAACAAAGGTGGACTCTTCCCTTCAGTTTTACTTTTCTCATCTGTGGGAATTACAGACTGAATTAGCAAGAGCAGAAATAGCAGCTGAATACAGTTTTAATCTGTGAAAGTCCAAAGCTTTCCTGTAAGAGACTCATCTCTTTTAGTAAGAATAACATTAAGTAAGAATTAACATTGGTGCAACAGTTTGTGATTAAGCTACTTTTGTTAAACTTAAAATATTTCTAACAGGAAATTGTTGTAACTTTCCTTTTCTTTGCCCTCAGAGACTTCTGCTGTTGGTTAGAGGAAACCTGGGTATATAAGGAGAAAGCTAAAAAAAAATGAAGAGCAAAACCAGCCAAGATTGACCAAGTGTGCACTTGGGCCAAGAGGCCTCTTTCCAGACTGATAGACACCCCAAAATCTTCACCATGACTGCTGGGCCAAAGAATGCTCTTGTTCAAGAATCTGTACTGTAAAGAGCCCTGAAAACAACTCTGTGGAACAAGGAGGGTCCCAAACCTGAGTGAAACTTGCCCGTATTCGGACACTTTGGGACTGCACAAAGAGATTCACAAGGTGTCAGCAAACCCAATGCAGAGAGCTGGGTTGCAGATTTTAGACACGGCTCTTTCTCTGTCAGGGCTGTGGGGCTGGTAAGTAGGGGAAAAATATTGATCCTGGTCAGAGCAGAGGTGCACGGGCTTTCCTTTCCCTTTCGAGCCCAGCCCTATCCTACGGGAACGGGCCGACTGCGGGCGTGTGAGAGCTCTGCTGCCGCTGGGCAGCATCAGCCAACAGCTGTGTCAGTCAGCTTGGATTTTAAGATTTCTTCCTGCACACATCCCCAGTCTGATCTTCCCCCATTCCAGAGAACTAGAGCTGTCTTTGGCCCAACTCCTTCCAGCTCACAGCTCTGTCCTGTGCCGGCAGATCCCCTCACCCCCTGGCACTGCTGGGAGGCACCAGGTCCCAAACAGGAGCAGCTATGAGTGCGCTACCTGGGGTACCTCCCCTCCCTTCCTCCCCCCTGCCCCCTCCTCCTGCCCTTTGGCAGCTACAAGCACCCCGGATCTCTGTTTATCTCCTAGGAGGTGCTGCTTGGCTGCCTAGGTAGCACCTGCTTCTTGATTGGGCTTTCAAGGTCTTTTATGGGAAGAAATGACAGACCAGAAGCAACTGTCCTGCAGGCTAAATCTGATTCACGGGTGCCTTTATTGGTATAGTAATACAGAAACAAGGAATAATACAGAATATAGAATGTATAGAGAATA